>NW_017296580.1:86358-88378 GCF_001594075.2 Trachymyrmex cornetzi | reverse complement strand
AGATGGCCAATGCGCTTTGTAATATTTTGATAAAATGAAAGTTCTGTTAAGTATTTTTTGTTTAATTTCGATAGTATTTGTTACTTTAAGCTTCAGTGAAAGTAATATCCCAAATATTGTTAAAAAGTAACAGGAATAAATCTATGTTTTTTGCATTTTAAAAAACTATGGCCACCATACCCGAGTTTACCCTATATAGAAAATACAATGTCGATAATGTGTTTTTATATTATAATTAAATACTTTTATCACAAACAATTTTAATATTCATCGAGAACTCGTATTATCTTTTAGTTCTGGATGATAGATAAATTGCAAAATAATTTTTCAATATTTTATAATTAACTTTACCGAAATATTTCATTTAATTGTATAATTTTCAATATCTAATTAATAAGCAAATTATGCCTTGATTTGAAACTGACATTACACCTTGCATCTCGATAATCGATTAATAGTGCGACATATGCTCGAAACCAGTGTCTATCCTCGTTCATGTCAATGTCGATTCTGAGACCGAAACTGCGTATACATTATATGATCGCATACATGGCGTGTCAAATTTGGACCGTCAATTTAGGAAGAAATGATCGAGTTTTAATTTTTATGCTTCTTAAAATTAATAATTCTAATATTTTTTACATAACATTTATTTATATTCATGAATCTTTATTACCATAAGGTGAAAGCACAAGAATAGAAGCTTTTAAGCGATTTATGCGTACACGTGAATCATATCCGAGTCAAATTCTTCTTCTTTATCGATATAATGTCCGAGCGTCTGTATTATGCCAATTTTTCTGTATTATACCTCACTTATTCTGATTATTTACAATAAATGTATATACAGTAAACATACGACTTTTTTCATCGATGACCTTTGACCATGCATATCGTATTTCGTTTTTCCTTTGCTTTCCATATTCAATATAGCTAACATAGGGTGAAGTAGAGTAGACCACTGGAATAATGTTGTTATGCTAGCTACACGCGACGAAGAATAAAAACAATTTTTGCAAGCTCAGAAACAACATCATTATATTTTCGTTATAAGTATTATTGTTTTCAATTTTATTGAATTGCTTCATGATTTTGAATTATCGTTGTAATAAATTTAATTAGCCGTAGAAATTTTTTAATATTAATATCACTAATAAAATATCAATGTCACTAATAAAAAAGCATACAGGATATATTTAACAGATTTTTTCTATTTATATTTAAATACTAAAAACTTTTAATAATTTTAACAAACATTTAATAAACAGTGATAAATGTATTATTTAATATACAGAGTTTAATTAAACAGGAAGTTCTTTCAAATTATCTCTTAGAAATTCAAAATTTATCTTGTAAAAAAATATTGATAGAATGTTAAGAGATTACAAAATAGCAAAATTTATTTTTTAAAAACTCTCACAAAATATAGTCTGACAATAAGTACAGTACACAGCAAATTATTTTTTTAATTTTTTTAGTTTTTTTAATACATTAGAGTATTTTAATTAAAATATTTATATAATAAATTTAAAATTTAAATATATTGAATCAATTATTACTCGTTGAATAATCATGATTTATACTGAAAAATGTAATTACTATCGGTGATTTAATCAAAGGTATATAAAGGTACATAAGTAAAAAAGATATCAATTTCAAATGGAAATTAAAAAAATTTAAGTAAAAAAAATACATGGTTCATACAAATAATATCAGTGATATATTTCTTTTTAATATTTGCCAATTTATTGAAGGTTTAAAAGCTCTGAAGTACTTAATGCTCTCACAGATCAATAAATATCTAGAAATAACTCCGCTTCACTGATATAGAAGAGTTTGAAAAACCGAAAATCCGATTTGCTGCTAACACGTGATACTCCCAGACCGTAACAGTGATATTATTGTTCAGCACGCGATCCGCCATGCGTGACCTCGAACTTTACACGTGTTTGTAACTTCAGAAACCAAAAATCTCAGAATTTACCATTAAAGCGCTCTCTCTCTCTTCCCCCCCCCCCCC
>NW_017296580.1:18477-86305 GCF_001594075.2 Trachymyrmex cornetzi | reverse complement strand
CCCCCCCCCCCCCCCCCCCCTCTCTCTCTCTCTCTTTCTCTCATTCTCTTTTTTGTAATGAAGCCTTAAAATAAATCGAGTATACAAAGGATATGAGTCACTTATTAAATTTTTCAGTGTTAATAACAAGCTACTTAATTTTAGTTTTAGTGAAAAAAACTAACAAAATTATTTTTAGGAATTTAAATATAACATTTAATAATATTTTTTAAATATTCCTAATTCCTAAAGTGCTTACTTATTAGATAAACAATTTAAATTTGGAACTCCTATCCTTTCTGTACTAAAAAAAAATAAATTTTACAATATGCTACTACATATACTTTATTTATCTTAAATTATGTTGAACTGTATGAGACAATTTTTATATAACATAATTTCGAAAACACTTGAAAGTTAATACGCTAACTATTAAATTATCTCTTCTGGTTGTTCTTTAAGTTTACTCGTTTAATCATTCGAAAATCTTATCAAAGCTTTCACATTCTAACGAGGTGTAACATTACATTTTTTTCAAATCTTTTGCGAGTCCTGGATTTGTGTTCTTTCTCGCACTTTCTTGCACTCATTGTTTATTTTCAACATCTACTTTAGGCTCTTAAAAGCCTGAGACAAAGATCCTATTTGCACTAAAAGCGTATCTACCTATTTCAAGATAAATGAAAAGAAAAACTTATCTTCAAATAAAATTGAATTCGTCCTCTTTCAGCATTGATTGATTTAGATATATTATAGAAAAAATCCTAAACAGAAATATAATTAAATTAAACTTTTTTTTTCAAACTACACGAGAAACTAATGACTCAAAATGAGTATTCAAGGTTTCTTTTTCCAAATTATTCAAAATATTTTTATAAAAAATAATTGCATATACAGAGCTTTAAGTTTCGAGCTCACATATCTACATAATATTCACTAATAAAAACAATTTCTTGCTTTATAAACATTTTTGGATTGTTTCTTCATGTTAATATCAAATTATATGTATATATGTATACATATACAACATTTTTATATTAATATTAAAAAAATTTTAGCAGGTTTT
The DNA here is from genome assembly GCF_001594075.2 of Trachymyrmex cornetzi. Classification (NCBI taxonomy): domain Eukaryota; kingdom Metazoa; phylum Arthropoda; class Insecta; order Hymenoptera; family Formicidae; genus Trachymyrmex; species Trachymyrmex cornetzi. The sequence goes on along the minus strand of NW_017296580.1, from coordinate 85,260 downwards.
TACCAGCAACCATATATTGCATCAACGACGCATCAATTAATAATGCGTTATTTATGATTATGTTATTCACGTGTAACTAAAATTAGTTTGCATTGCGCCCAAACAGTGTTTGTCACAAAACAATTTATAATGAAAATAATTAATATTCCTTCGTCAAATGTTAAACACGCAAACCAACAGTACATGTAATACTTCAAATTTAAATAAATATAAATTGCGTAGATACTAATTTAACATTCTACTATGGAATCGTAGCGCAAAAATAAGCGCTAAGTTTATTAACTATATAAACTGTAATTTTTTCTGATAAAGTTCGTTACAATAACGGTGAAAATTTAATCAAATAACACAGGACAAGAGATACGAGTTGATGAAAAGCGATGTACAATTATAATCACTTGCCACGACAAACGCGCCTAGCTCGTTAACCTGATCATTTCGGCCGCCGGGGATTGACGAGAATCGTTTGTCTAACGACGACGGTACGTACAAGTAAATTAAACTTCGGCGTTTTTCGACGACTCCACTGGGGATAAATTCATCGGTGAACGCGTCGAGAATACTGAGATGCGTGCAAAAAGTTTTCACGTTTCCACGTACCGCCGGCACCAAGGAGAAACTTGACGCCGATTAGCGTTGCGCCCTATCCGCGTCGCGACGCCTGGCGTTGAGCGCGTCAGTAGACGGCGAGCCGTGTTATACGACGGACGTCGGGTGTAACGTCGAGTTCTACTACTTTCACGGCCTAAGCGATTCCGAACGGCACTCACTCCACTGCTTAATAATCTTCAAGTGAAACGGAGAACGACATAACGCGCGCGGAAATATCGTTGTGTATTAGAATTGTTTTTTTCACGACGAGAGAAAAACGAAGAAAATTTATCGCGTAAAGTTCAAAGACCAAGGAAAATTAGGAATAGCTGAAGTGAGAACCGCTATTGTCAAGGTAGAGATACGGGGGAGAAGAAAGACCTTTCATTAATCTTCTCCTTCTCTCCGTCCCAAATAAATATAGAAATCAGCAATCTATAGTGGAGTTCTAAGTTCTAAGCTTGTTAGAGCTATATCAATATCCTTATTCAAACAACGCAGAAATGCGCTGAATATCCTGACAGTATACATTAAAGAGAATTGTCTGAGAATAACAAACTGTCAGTATTCAAGCGTAGGTACATATGTGACGCACTTGAATTCTTAAAGAGCGCTTCGGGAAAAATTTACCGGATCGCGATATCATACTGCTGGTGAAGGAACAAATGAAAAAAGCTTTCCCAATTCTTTTTTCTTGAAGAAGATCGATACGATCGTAAACGATGTTTTGGCATTTATGGCCCGTCTTTAATACATTACGATGATTCGCTGAGTTGACGGTCGTATTACGAGATAATACCTCGATGCTCACGTCGTAGGCAGTATTCGTCAGTAAAACAATTCGCGCGCAATACTACGTCCTATCAGCTCGGAGCCGAATGAATAATCGGCATTGATTCGCTAGCTATATTACAGCGTATATTTTATCATTAATTCGCCATTTTTACCCGACTGTATTCCCGGTATATGGACGAGAATAGGTTTTGTTCAAATGGAATGACCATTAAGTATTCGCATATGCGAAAATGAGACAATGCGACGCTTTCCACGTGGTCGGTGATTGTTATAATTAATTTTTAATTTTTAATGAGTTGCATAAATAGCCCGTCGTTTTGCGCGAATGAAATATCAAGTGATTCAACATTGACATTAAATTCATTTAACATGATAAAAACCTTCTGAAAGTGACCTGTAATTACAGAATGATAGATAACAGTAAAGCATTATTCAAGTGGAGGGCTTGAGCTACATATTGTGATCAGCATTAAACAATGTGCTAATGATTTTTTATCCACTCAAAACTCCGTAAATTTTACAGTTATTTTGATGATTATTTTCGATTTATTAAAAAAAAAAAAAAACAGTAAGATTTTTATGACATGTGCGTAAAGTTCTATTGTTTGTTTCTTAATTAACAGAATTGCTATCCTTAATTTTTTAAATTTTTTATTAAAGATATTTATATTAATATAATTAAGAAACAAATAAATAGTACTTTAATATATACGTACATATCAGAAAAACTGTCATTTTTCTTTTCATTTAATTTCTTACGTAAATATATAAGTTACAATACTTAAATCTGCGAATCTAAAAGAATTCCTTGTACTCTCGAAAATTTGATTTATCGATTCTTTTTTTTTTTTTTTTAGAATAATTTTAAGAATAATATAATATTTTAGAATACTCACACTATTCAATTAATAAAAAGATAGATTTAATGAATCTAAATTAAAAATAGTCGAACTTGTGACCTATTTGTGATATTTGAAAAAGGGGATATTTAAAAAAAAAATTTGCTTTAATATTGCAGTTAGAAAGGAATAATCAATCGATCAGCAATAATGGATGCATAATGGTTGCGTAATTTATATCATCGTTGGAGCAAGTGCACTTTGATGCTTGATTGAACAATGTATATGCTTTGCGTCTCGTTTGTGCAATCCAATGCCATTATATTTACCAAATTCAATACACGTTCAAGCTAGTTTCAGGTTTTGTTTGTACTTGTCGTTTCTCGATGAATTCCCAAGATGACGTTTACATAATTTCAGCCTAATCTAACTCATTCCACGAACTTCCTCAATTTCGTGTGCCATGACGAGAAATGCTCGCAAATCCAAATGTTCGTCACCTTTTCGAGGCAAAATGGTTGAATGTCTTTCAATTTTACCGTGAGCAATTAAAATATCGTGTAGCGACGTTGAGTTTTCGGAATGCGATAATTATAATAGAAAGTACAGTATTTTGCATCATTAATAACGTCTACTATTCCGATCAATGACGTTTAAGGCATTCAATTCTTGGCGGTGCTTACTACTATAAGTTCACTGCTCGACAATTTCTATAATTACGCAATAAAACAGAGAGATCATAAAATCGATCTCAGATGAATAACGCGGTCTGTTGCATCTCATATACAGTTTACATTGCGGAATATCATAATCTGACTAGGTCATGTAGATGTAAACAATGCTTTAAAGTTTTAAAGTACTCTGTGATAAAGTGCTTACTATTTTTAGATATACAGAAGATTGGAAAATGCACTCTCGCGTGAAGTTTAGTCTCTAAAGAATTCACAAAATTTTTAGTGCAACGTGCAGTATGACGATGCATATACACATATAGGAAAACGTAAGAAGCTTGAAATAAACAAAATTTTATCGCTTTTTTTTTTAAACATTCCATAAAATCCTCGAAAATTATTACATTTCGTATTACAAATATTTTATTGAAGTTTAAATGAAATTTTCTTTGATTGAATTTTAAATAAGTTTTGTACATAAGTAAATAAGTATAAAAGCTTCTTCCAAGTTTCTTGAAGCAAAGATAGTATAAGTTTAAGTATTAGTATAAATCCTTATCTCTATAAAGCCTCGATCTACATAACACGCAAGTCGCAGGTCGCAAATGAAACGCGTATTTCAGATTATAACAGGTCACAGGCCACAACACACAGGACGCGAAAGTTGAAGTTCATCCAACTTCCTGCGTTCTGCGTCCTGCAACCTATTATAATTCAAATACATTAGGTTAGTTTCTAATCTTGCGACCTGCGACCTTCGTTCTGCTTGTAGAGTGGGCTTTATCATTACATTTATACATGATTAAAAAATATTTATTTAATAATAATAATAGTAGTTCGCAAAATGATATTATACCAATTGCACTAATTAAAATAATATTTAAATACACATATTCATTAAAAAGTTTCCTGTTCATATAGCTTACTTTTATTGAAATACAGCTTTATTTAATTTTTTTGTTTGGTAACTCGCTACTAAAATTCGAAGAAAAATATAAAAATAGACGTAAAATTCGGATAAAATATAAAAATAGATGTAATTGACACAAGAAAAAATTATGAGACAATAATAGCTTCGTGTTTGAAAGAGGATCCGTTACTTAAAGTCGATAGTCCACGCAAAGGATAATGCGATCGAATGAAGCAGATTACATGAGCGGAATTACATGCTGTATATGTGGAACGCGTGTACATACGGCGCACCGACGAACCAGCAAATAGACTTGTGTCCTTTGTCTGATCTACCAACGTCCGATTTATTGTTCTTTTCTACGTCGTAGAGACCAAATGTCAGCCATGAAAATGGTCTTTTGTACTATGCCGTACAAGGAAATAGCCAACCTTCACTGCAAAACTTTCGTATCTTGCTTCTTCCTCTTAAAGTTATTTCAAGAAAGAAAAGAATTACCGAACAACAGGAAAATAGTTCAAACTTCGGCAGATATTCCTTGTATTTCCATTTGTAGAAACTGCTGAAAGGAAAATTAATCTTTTGTTAAACGCGAAAATTAATCTTTTGTTAAAGAGCGCTTATCCAGACAGGTAAATGAAACGGTAATTAACCGAGATCGATAGGATAGGATAACCTTCACGATGTTAGAATTAGATATTTAACATCTTGATTGCAACATAATATTGTCTGTGTCACCAGTACTTTGCCATCAAAGCCGTTACGGTGTTCTTTACTGCCTTCACTTTATTATTTTCATCAATGCATTACGTGCCTTACCATCTATAGTTGTTTAGACAATGTAAATAATAATATGGATATGAGTGTGTATGCCGTGCAAGTTACTTCGCTACAGTTCATATATGCGGAAAAACGTCGCGATTATTGTCATGCATGTAACTATTACGAGAAAATATTGATCGAATTTCTGTTACGCATTACGTCCAGTTTTATCATATAGTTTTATTGTTATATAAAACAATGCAAAAACTATGCTAATGTGACACCTTCCAAATTGACCCTGTTACATAAACAATAAGGCTGATGAGTAATCACTATTTTTATAATCTGTAATTGTTCTGTAAACTTAAATTGTCATAGGATAAAATCTCAAGTGTAAACGTGTATACGTTCTTAGAATTTTTTCTTTTTCATACTTAATATGGTTAAATTCAAACAAATATATAACAAACGCATTATTTTTATTGCGCAGTAAAAAAATACGCATATAAATATCACGTTATGAAAATGTAACAATCATAATTGAAAAGTTAACGAGTGTTAAATTCTTAATACATTGTTAAACGACAAATTTCACGCTAGAAACTTCATGATGATTTTACAATCTACATTGCATAATGTATAACTAATAGCTATCCAAATAATAAACGTTGCAGAATATTGAAATTGGCGTGTATCAAATATTTGCGGCAAGATTAAAGTTACCTCATTTTACGCGCGGAAAAACACAATTTCCGCGCAAATTCGATTTATAATCGGTACAGAAATACACTTGTGTGATTTAATCTTTTAAGCTTGATCAACGTGACGAATTCCACAACGCACTTGGCGCAACCTCAGCTCGTTTTCTTCCTTTATTGCGATCGTAAATTATCGTTCGCAGCAACCTCCTCGTAATACGCTTGTGACATTGGTAAACCCCCTCAGAAACTTAAAGGAATACTTTTTAGGATCATATATCGCGCCAATCGACGAATTATCTAGGTCATTGTATGTTATCACAATACATACACTGAGAAAAATAGTCTGGTTGGATTAAATAGTAACTCTGGTGGAAAATGAACGAATCAGAATTTTCTGGTTATGTCTATTAGAATTCTAGTTGAGATAACTAGAATTCTGTGAGAGAGAGAGAGAGAGAGAGAGAGAGAGAGAGAGAGAAATTTCTGATTCGTCCATTTTCAACCAGAAATTTTTTTCAATGTATTCATAATGTTTACCTTGCAAAGTGATATTTCATTACACAGTTAATATCATATTAAGCACTTATGAATTAAAGCAAATTTTGCTCTCTCACAAAAAATAAGTTTTAAAAACTTCCATCTTATAATTTTCGTAGGCTATTATATTTACTCAAGTAATTCAAATTTTTCGTAAAATTTATTTTTCTTAACAATCTAAATAATCTCCATTCGTAAATCCACGTATCTATTACACAATTAATCGATCAAATTGAAGTTAAACAACAATTAAAATTTACTTACAAAAAGCAAAGAAAACTTACATCTATATTGAAAAACTTATATTTTATGATTTTTGTAAAGTTCGTTTATTCAAATAAAATTTCGTAAAAATCGTAAAGATACATTTTTCTTAATTAAATTAGTTTCCAAATCCCATCGATGAAATCAATCAAGTTCTAATCACTTTCGATATCGAAATTAAAAAAAAGAGCGTTTTATTTTTCTAAAAGTACAATACATGCATAGAACACGGTTCTCGAATAAACGGCCGCGCCGTTTATTTTTAAAGCTGCTATTTCGAAGTCAATGGTGATCCATAATGCGTCCAGAGTGCACGATGAAGATGGATTTCGCGGTGGAGTCCAATTGCGTAGTCAGAATGATGCAATGCTCCGTGACGAAGGCAAATAAGCAATAAAATTTTCTCTTGATATTTCAAGAGAGCAGATTTCTTTTAATGCTAAAACTCTCTTCTTTCTCTTCTCTCTCTTTTTCGCGTCAACCAAACATTCGATTAGCGTCGTCTTTCAGGTAAAAAAAAAACATAAAATAATACTCACCCTTAAAGTACACTCCTAAAATTTAAGAAAAAATCGCAAACAGAATCGCTTATATAATCTTTCCTATTTTCTAAATTTGATAGCCTTTATACGACGACCATATTTGCCCCAAAAGAAATTGTCGTCCTCTTTCCGCAATTTTCTCTCTCTTATTAAGATAACATTACCTTCTTTCAACTCATCGTTTCATCAGCTTAGTCATAAACGACATAAATATAATAAATTATCTTATAGAAGTTACTGTTTGTCGCACAAAGCATCAATCATATTGGTTGCATTTAGCAGAAAAAGCAGCTTTAACTGTTATAAAATTCTTTAATGCGATTGATTTATATATTTTTAGATTCAATGAGGAACTAAAAGCAAGGCCAATCATATTAAAGAATTTTACAACAATGCTGTTTTTTCTGCTGAACGTAACCATGAGTGGCAGCCACGTCTTTCCATAATCACATAAAAATATTCTCGCACAATTTCTGTTGCGCGTTGGTATGTGCGAACGACAATGGCAAAGTTATTTAAACGAGTTCGAAACTTTCGAACGCCGGCGCAGCCGTAACGTTGTTCTCGACAACACGAGATTTACGCTTGCCTATCCGCATGCTCATCGAAACTCGACAACTGTCACTAATGAATAAACTGGTAATTAAAGTCGATTCACATTCCCCGCAAAGTGGATAACATAGAATTAAAGAGTTCGAATACTGCCCTAACAAGCTTTACCGCAAATGTCCTTCGAGATCCTTTTTATTTATGCGATTTCGAACGAATAGGTTATTACTGCCTCAGTCGATTACTTTTCCGATATCGTCAGGTCATTCTAACTTCTTCAAATAAAGTATAGTAAACTTTCTACCGGTTTTCTCTCATATATCAACCTATTTCAAAGAGCACGTACGTGATGAAAACACGACGTCGAATCATTCACTATTTGAATAAAAATGCTATTTCTTTTTAACATTGTTTATATAACATACATATATGCTTATATACATGTTTCATTGTCTATTGTCGAAATACGCGCTCTAAAGGAAAAATAATACTAAAAAAAAATGTTAGAGAAATTTAATTGACCAAGGCTTTTTGTTGCGTTGTAAAAGCTATAACATTTCAGCCTCATCTACAGGATACTGCGATATTGCAATTTTAATTAAGTAAACTTTATGTTTAATATAATCTGATAACTTTCATGAATTCCGACCAACGTTGAGCGTGCGGTGTATCTTTAAAATAATCGCGTCTTTCGCACAAACTTTTTCTTTATTTTTTATGAATTTACAATTAAATGTTACGTATATATAGAAGTTCCTAAAACGATGAACACAATCTGTCAAAATAATCTGATTATCAAAGCTTGTACTCAGGTAAGATCCGGATCAGAGGGACTTTCTGACATAAAGGAATATGTACGAAATCACAATTTCATGAAACCTGCAGCTGAAACACATATTGTAGCGTGTCGTATTTGGTACTAAATTATTTCACATGATTTTTCAGACTTCGGCATTACCACGTAAATTTCTTTTAGATTTTTTGCAGATATCAATATAAATCACTCTCTAAATCTGAATCAGTGGATAATCACTGATATCAGTGCTAAGTATGCCACTGGTAATCAATGAATTAAATGTGAGATTCTTAACCTAACTAATCTTTATTATGTGATCTAACTAACCTTGTTTTGTGCTTAAATTCAATGAATATGATATTGGAAGATTGAAATTTACATGCACACACAAATATCAATATTTTAATTATATAATGCTCAAACATTCTTCTTTTTTTAGTTGAACTTCACTGATTATCAATGCCAGGTATGCCACTGGGCAATTAATGACTATTCACTGATTCAGATTTAGAGAACATATAATGAAAAAGAGAACTTATCGCAGAATGCATGTAAAAGAAAAAAGGGACAAGCGTTTATAATTGAAAAAAATAAATAATATAAAAGTAAAAACTATTTCTACAGCATATCATGCTGAAATATCGAATCCATCAAAATGGATAAGCAGAGAAAATGGAGAAATAAATTATACGATAGAAAATGTGTTTCTCATTACTTACATTTTTCCGTTATTTATACGATTTGCTACAATTTGTATTATTCATTTTATGCTGTATAATTTTTATACATTACTTTTGCAAATTAGACTGGGTTAAAATTAATTCTGCTCTCGAAACAGTCTGAATAATTTCACGTTGAACGTTGGCATCAGTTTTCTAATACATTTTCCACGAATACTACATTTATGCTTCAAAGCGATTCAAAAAAACACATATTTATATTTTTTCATGAGATTTTTTGCGCAAATTATCTTTTTAATATTATATGTTTTTCAAGTAGTTTTTAAATTGCATTTTATATATGCAAATATAAAATGTATTCATTTAAAATACTTCTTATCTAAATATTATTTTATTTTCTCTCCTCGACTACTATTATTTCAGTATAAATGAAAATATTTTAATATTTTATTCAAATAAAACAATCTTTATTTAAATAAAAATATTTTTATATATGTTGTACGTAAAATTTCTGTATATAATGTTAACATTGTAAGGATACGTCTCTCCCCCCCCTCTCTCTTTTATTTTAATATTATTATAATATTCAAATTAAAATGCAATAGTCTTGCATGTGTAATCACTAATCATTATTGCGCTTCTGATTTTTCATAGCTAACTAAAGTCATGACATTGTTATCGTTATCTTACATTATTATCGATCTTATTAACCATAGCATGTCTCTTCAATTGCTATCATATATACAGATTATGCTGATAAGTCACTAGGGGTAGTCCGATAAATTTAGAAGCCTTATCTAAGTAACTCTACATCCAGTTCAATTCATTGAAAACTCTTGACTATATAATTATATTATTATTATAGCTAGAAATCTTCAGATACTGACGTTGAATACTAATGGATTTTCTCGAATATGAAATTCGATGTCAATCGATGTTAGATATCGTGTAAAGATCTTTAATTAATAGGGTCGAATAGTAACATAATTCATCAAAGATACTTTCAACACGTTATTATATTTACCCTTATTAATTAAATATCTTATCGTTTATGGAAATAATTATATATTGTGTGTATAACTATTTTTAAATTATCAAAATGGATATTATTTAATTTATATATAATAAGCAAATATATAGCAAGATAATTCTGAAAATTTTCTGATTTACAAATTAAAATTTAATTCGAATCCAATAATTATGATTTAAACAGGAATCAAAATAAGAATAAAAAACATATAAAGAAAAGAAAAAAATTAAAAATTAAAAATAAAATATTAAAATGAATAGAAATTTTAACTCTTTCTTTATAGACTGATAATGCTGACCTTGAACTGTTGTACATTTGCATACGATAAAGTACGAAATCAATTTCTTATCGTTCATCTTTCTGTTGAAAATGACTCGAAAGTAAATCAAAACGCTCTTAAATATTGTATGTATTGCTAATGATATAATCAACTATTAAAGTAATATATTCTAAAAGATTTGCGCACTAATTACCGTACTGACTCCTAATACCCTATTTTACTTTTCTTCTTACTTAATATTAAAAGTCCTTATTCGATTTACTTGTAAAATTTTAAAAATTATATCTAATGAATATTACGGTAGAACAATCTCATCTAAAAGCGTAGGTACCACGTAATGGATATAAATAATTAAACTTCTTCCATCAGCACTTAATTTCTATACAAAGAGAATTATTGGGCGCAAAGAATCGCGGAGAAGTCTTATTATCAACTATTCGAACAAGAAAAGGAAGTTCCCATTAACCGTCACTAAAAGTCGAGAAATTTCTTCGCCCAACTTTCTTAATCCAAGTTTTGAGTACGATCGGCTCATTTTATAGAGTTTTTGCGACATACGTTCTAACCATTGACTTTTTTAATGGTTTATTAAACGTCAGAATTAATTAATCTTGAAAATAGAATTAATAAAAATGTTACATAAATGAAGATTCAAATATAGTTTCTTATATAAAATAATTATGTGATAAAAAAAGTGATATAAAAAAATATCATAGTCAACTTTCAACATTTATAAAACAGTAATAATTTGTTAAATGAAATTATAATTTACTTTCTATTAATTTCTTCACTCTTTTTATTATTTTAGATTCTATAAATGTCACTAAATAAAAATATATCAAATATTTGCTGAATCACAGTTTTCACTAAAAGTAAGAAAGAAATTTTTGCAATGAATAATTGAAAATAAAAAGCGTTGCCATATATGTTTAAAATTAGATTAATTAAATTTTATTAGCAAATAAATTAATTAACAAAAATATATTTCTAGAGAGAGATTTTGGTTTGTTTCTTTTACTTTTTCGAAATATGTATTTACTTGTTATTTTTACACAGTATTTCATGAATTCACACAATATCTGGATAAAAGAGAAAGCAATATAGAGCTTTAGAAAGAATATTTTTTCACTCACTACCAATCCAATCCAATACTCTCTCTTTTTTACCAAATTTACATAGCAGAACTTTAACAGAACACATGTATAACGATTAGTTAGGTACTAACAGAACCTTGACACGTGCCCTTTCATCGATTCGAGTATCCAGGATATTCCTATTTCCTGCCACGCGAAGATCACCGAATTCAGATCTAATTCTATGAAGGAAATTCAAAATGAACGGAATGAGCCAGCGCGAAACTATGCTCCGTGAAAACAGCAGAAAGCAATTCTGATAAAAATACGGTATTACGTCGTTTGAGCAAAACACAAACAAAAGGCTTCAGTCAAAGCCGTAGCACGTGTAAGTGGTGTATGTGAACGAAATCAAAAGAGTTGTGTGCGTGATCGTGTATTGTATATTGGGCCTCTGCTGTGGCCGTACTAAAACGAGAAAAGACGAAGAGATGGCGGAAAACGGCAGTCATGTCACGCCAAGTGAAGCCATCGTGGTTCAATCTGGCGACGAGGAGCAACGAAAGGAGCTGTATCCTAACACGGTAAGTATTATAATTAATTCCGCCGGAGAATGCGAATGAAATAACGAGGAAATTGCAAATTACAACTGTCCTCACTTGGAAATGTGACGTCAATACCGTCAATATTTCGTTAAAGAGGAAAGCAAAAATACGAAATAAAATCGAAATAAAATAGGAATAAAAATAGAAACCTAAAAGTCAAAATGAGAAATATATGTGGAAGTCAAATTTAAAATATTTTTCACAATAAATTATTATTTGCAGATTTAAGATTCTTATTAACATTAATATTCTAATAAAGATGTTTATCAACATAAAAATTATTAAACTATTTGTCAATTCAATGAGTGATATTATTATTATGGTATTCCTCGTGACTGTTTCAAAACCGAAAAAGATTTCGGCGTCTAATTTGTAGATCAGATATAGAAATAAATTCACACAGAATATTTAAGTCCGTTTTGAACGAATATAGAATTTCTCTTATCTATTTAGATTTATTTTTATCAATTGAAATTTGTATCGTAATTATTTATTAAATTTAACATTTTAATAATTTAATAATTGACAAAATTTATAGCTCATAAATTAAAAATGTAATATTAAAAAGAAACATTATTATTTTGTATTTCTGCTTCCTCTTCATTAATCTTTTATCATTTCCATCGCTAAAATTTGGAAGTAATATAAATTTTTAACGCTTAAGATTCTTTAAAAATCGTCAAAAAAAGTAGGGGAGTCCGGGAGACTTGATATGGAAGAGTTGAACTACTTCAAATATCTCATTTCAGACCAAGAAGTTGTCAAACCTCGACGTATACATCATGCCATTTTGATTTCACATTTCTCAAAACATGACAAATAGTTGCCAGCTTGATAATATCATGCACTTGGCACGAAATTTGAACGAGAAATTTGAAGTAGTTCTCTTCCATATGATCAAGTCTCCCAGATCAAGACTCCCCTTATAACAGAAAAGTAGAAAAAGTTTTTAGTATAACTACTAAGTTTGTAATTTTTCATTAAAAAATATAAATTTATTCAAAAGTATCTTCGATATACATATATAAAACATATATGTGTAACTAGAGAAATAAAACTTATTACATTGTAATTATATTATAACTTGACATGAATTTAAAATCGGAAGTCTAAAATTAGAAGTCAGCACGAATTCAGTTAATTTTCTTAACGTACTGTAGTCGTGTCAGGAAATTAAATGGGAAGTAATTCTACAGATGTTCCCTCGTATTTTCTTGTACAGGTGGAACGTAGGAACATTGCGGTGGACAATTCGAAAAACGATAGGACGGACAAGAAAGAAGAAGAGGATCATCGGGTAGAGGCAAAATCGGGTCGAGCACAGGAATTACAAGTACAGATGCAACCGCAAATGCAGCAAACTGACACACGAGGTGACAGGTGAGCACGCGATCCTTCAATAAATCGACAACGATAGATCGAACCGAAAATGTCTTGCTTCTTGAAAATTTTAACAATACTATTGACGATCAGATATTACATCAAAGCGAGCGCATTTATCTCGAGTACTTTTTATTCTCCGAAACATTAATACAATAATAAAGTTTCCAAGATTCAATAATTATGATAATTTATAACAGTGATCTGTTTAATGACAACTAGCATTATACATATATTTGTGGAGATGCGACATAATAGATTGATTACAACGTCAAGACAAATAGTAGACTGAAGAAAGCTTTTAAGAAAAGTCGCGCGCTATCATGAACTTTTTCCGCAGTGATATTTTTCCTTGGAGGGAACTTTGGCAAGTTACAAGCAGTCAATCTTCCCAAGATACGTGTCATGTGATCGTACAAATATAAAACTGACACAACTAATGTCAATATGACTAATTGATAGATAGGATTAAATTACGCACAAATTTAGGGCACGTTAAGTCTGTAATACACAACTCATATCTATTCAATGTAACAAAGATATCAATTATTCTAATTATATTAGATAATTAATTTCATATTAATTAATTTTGTTAAATATTTATTGTTTAATACTATAAGTAAATATCAATAATAAACATGATTACAACACAAAAATGTAATTAACATTTATTTAAATTGCATATATAAAATTATAAAACATTAGTAAATTATATTACTAAGCCGCTAAAAGTTAAATTAACATTTGTATTTTAAAAAGAAACAAATACCGTTTATTTCTAAAATAACTGAAATTCAATGTCTACTGAAAGTATAAAACTACTTCAAATTAAATTGAATTTCACGTAAAGCAACAAAATGTCAAATATCGTAAAAATCATATTTCATTGCTAGATTCTACAAGCGATTTTATATATGATCTTGTATCTAATAATCATCCTGGGAAATTTGAGAGATTCGGAGATGGTATCGTAGCATGAGGTCCACGTGCACGCGGCCTCAAAATCCTTAATACATTTACGTACCTATGCTCTTACATGTTATCGGATTAATTAATTTTGATCGCTCAATGATCTTAGTTGCGAAATTTGCAACTATCGAAGTTACACGATTCAATGACTATAAGGTCCACGTGCACGTGGCCTCAAAATCCTTAATACATTTACGTACCTATGTACTTACATGTAATCGGATTAATTAATTCTGATCGCTCAATGATCTTAGTTGCGAAATTTGCAACTATCGAAGTTACACGATTCAATGACTAAAGCAGATTAATGGACTCTTGCGTATGGCAATTATACCTCTATCACAAAAATACAAGAGCAATTTATATAAAGTCCTGTTTAATTAATATTTATATAAAACAAAGAAATCAATCAATAGATAAATTACTGATTCAATTTCTTTTCTGATTTTTTATATTCTCTCTTCAGAGCTTTATTAGTTTATATAACTAATTTATATAAAGAGCTTTATAGTTTATACTTTAGAGCTTAAAATTAAAGCTTTATAGTTTATATAATATTTATTATTCCCTCAATAGAATATGCTTCATTATGAATGAGTTCCGTTTTCACGTTCACATGCTACAAGCATCAGTTTATCCTTGAGTTTATCCTTATTGTCTATCAAATATTAAACAAAGACAAAATAATGCTTACAAGCGTTGTAAGCACCCTATAAAATACGTATAGAGATTATCGAATATTATGATAAGAGTACGAAAAAAAGGACGAAGAAATGAGAAATGAGAACATTTTCTGATTGAAAATGAACGAACCAGAAGATTTTGATCACATCAATCAAAATTTTGATTATCGCAACTAGAATTCCAATTAATACAACCAGATTCTTTTTATTGCAGCGTAGAACAATGTTTTCATTTAGTCAGCTGCAAGTTGAATGTATTTAATCACAGCAAGTTGAATATGAACATCCAAATTACACATTCACATATTCTGCATACGATTATATGCATGCTGAGTTTTAACTCAAAAAGATAATCACTGTTTTTAACTCTCTGAAACTCGATCTCGAGCTAAATAGAAATGAAAATTAAATATTTCATTATAGTTCGTAATAATTAATTCATAGGAAGTAAATAATTTCAAGAATGTTCAAAATGTTATTATATTTTGCAAAATACTCATAAAAACCTTTCTTTCGAAGCAACGTTGGATAAAATATGATATTTAATATATTTTATAGAGATGCCGCAAGACGAGACTAGACGAGATTTTAGGAAATATCGTCTTGTCTTGAAAAAATCTTAAAATGTACATTCTTGTCTTGATCTCGAACTCGAAAATCTTGTCTTGTTTCGAAATTCTCGACAATTTAAATAATGCGTTGTCTACAATACACGAAATAAGAAGTAAGAGTAAGAAATTGACCAATTACAATCGATTATTTTTCTCAGATTTGATTGTAATTGGTCAATTTTTTACTCTTCTTACTCCGTATATTGTAGACGATGCTTAAGTATTTGCGCAACGTCCGTTCCATCGGAAAGGTTATTCTCTACAGAGGGATTAATTATAACAAAACATAGAAATAGATTATGCGAGGAATCAGCGAGATCCCTACTTTATTTAAATTCATGGGCTACATGTTCAATATCTAAAATTTTATTTGACGACTAATAATTATAATTGGTGCAATAAAGTGTTTGAATAATAAAAAAATGTGATTCGTGTGTTATTTTTATTACAATTAGTATTATATTAGATACATTTTAATGTGATCTAGGCTTAGCAATATTGCACACATTTGGTATTATTTATCATGTTTATATTATATATTTGTTTAGGAAAACAATTACAGTAATTCCAGTATATACGGTATACATCATTTTATGTTGTGGCATGAATGCATGATTGCCCTACTATTACATTGACAAATCGATTCAACTGACAAAAGTTTTATTTTACTCACTCCTTCTATTTTTTCTGACTTCTGCGACATAAATCCTATATAATTTCTATAATTTTTCGAGACTCGAGATTTTCAAGAATCTCGAGTCTAAAATCTCGTCTTGTCTTTAAACTCTCCGCGCAAATCTTGTCTCGATTTCGTCTTGAAATTCGAGACAAGATAAGACAAGATTCTCGAAATCTCGAATCTTGCGGCATCCCTAATATTTTATATATCTTTCATGTATTTCTTTCTATTGAAAAATGTTAATTTAAACCAAGCCAAAATAATAAAAATTAAATAAATAACATGTTCCATAAAGGAATTAATCGTTCGAAAAATTACAAAATTATTTTTCCATTCAACTGAATAGTGGAAAAGATAAAATGTGTTATTGTAACTGTGCAATTTCACAGAGAAATGATAAATAAAAAAGAATTATTATGCAGATTAAGAGAGAGAATCCATATCATGTAAATAGAATTCACAAGTATCAATAAAAATCATCTATAGAAGCATTTTTCCAACGAAATTACTTTTCCAACAGAGCGATTTAAATTGATGTTCAACTTGCAGCTTTTAGCGAGTTTATTAATGCGTTTTCGCCAAAATACAGATTAAACTGTTAGTTAATTATAACAAGCTAATTAATTCATGCGCGGCTATGAAGCTTCGCGACGACCGAGTATAAATTGAAATTTAAGCATTGTACTGAAACAACACGCGATTTCGCGCGTTTCGTTGTCGGTCATCCAAGTTAAATCGAAAGAGTCGACGATATCTGCGCACACCATGGTATCGGCGTAATAAATACGAGAACTAGTGAAATATGCATCTAAATTGGAAGTGTCGAAACGATTTACGGATTTGCAAAAATCCCAGATTCGAAGAGATAGATATCGCTTACGCAATCGATAAAATAGAATTCAGCTTGGTATGTGATAAACGCAACGATGTCAACGCCATAACATCACGTTAAACGGAATTTACCATATCTCTTGGTATATTAATAAATCTATAATCCGCCACGGATTATACATACAAAATTAACTATAATCTCGAGATTTTCATCGTACGGAATTTTCATATCTTGTAGACGTTAAGAGCAAATATTGATGGGATGTAATTATTGAAAGCGGAAAAGCAATAGTAGCGTGGAAAAAATAAATTTTCTTCGTTATATTATCATCATAATTTTAAACTCTATGTTAAAAAATTAAATCTATAAACTCTATACTTCATTAAAAATTTTGTACAATATTCCCATCCGCTTAATATTTATGTATTTATAAATAAAGGTTATACTTTTAATGTTAACAGATATACAGAGGTGAATTTATATTCAATTACACTGCTGGCATCGCAAAATAATTATCGGTAAAATATGCAAGTTAGTTGAATAATGTTCTCAATACCGTTACCGCTAATAATACGATATTTGTTTATTATCGCGTCATTAATTTCAATATATTATTTAAGCACCACCAATTTCATTAGTCTTATGCGTTATAAGCTAAACGTCGCTTGCAATGAAGCAGTGCCAACAAACATCAAAATGTATGCAGATTTATACGGTACGCGTAATTCAACCCCGACACCAACGGATACAGTAGTATCACTAATAGAGGGAAAAACACAGGAGCTAAAATAGGAAACTCATTACGGTTAACAAAACACACATTCTATTTTTGACTATTTAACAGAACAAAAAGAAACAAAAACCGAACAGCGCGTTCCTCTACAATATAAAAATCAATATATTTAAATGCTAATAATCGAAAATGATTTCAATAACAAAAATATTAAATTTAATTTAATTAATTTAATTAAATATTTTTATTACTGATACTTTTAACGTAAAAATTTTTAATATATGATATTGCGCCACGAATATCCTGCGGGTGTATGCTCTTTTTATTTTTATGTTTATTAAACCACTTTATCATATTTATTCGAATTAATTTAATTAAATGATTACAACTAGTTTACAACAAAAAATTACTTTAAACCGAACCAAATATTTCTTATAGATTTTTGAATGCTGAAAATATATGTGTGATGCCGCAAGTTAAAACAGTCCAACACATCCATCTTTCTTAATATAGCCAAAAAGTAGGGATGCACCCCCCGGATATCCGAAAAGTATCCGGTATCATCCAGCACATTTTTACTATTCGATATCATTAATATCCGGGAATATATTCAGTTGAAATTTTATATCATAAAATTGTTGATTTTTTCTTATACAAATGTTCTAGAAATAAGTAGGGGAAGCCCGGGCAGCGCGGACGTATTAAGGTTGAGAAGAAAAAATGACACAATTAAAATTGAGATCAAAAACCATTCTCATAAAAATTTAATCTCTTAAAGGACTTAACTTTGAAATAAAATTTTAAAAAATTAAAAACTTTGAACATTAATATGTCGTTTTAGTTAAAACATATATAAAAAACGAGAAACCATCCGCTTTGTCTGACCCCTCTGGGCAAAGCGAATGGATCACTCGAGCAACGCAAATGAAATAAAAAAAATTAGATTAATCAGTCTTGACAATCGTCACAAAAGTGTAGCTGCCAAATCCTCTATACATGTAGTGCAGCCTTCGTGGGCCCATTTGGTGCAATGACTGCACTGGATCGGTCATAAACAAATCATCATACTGCATTGTGGCAAAAAATAAACAAAAATAAGATGTAAACAAATACGTGCCTTTCGTACATTCGAAAAGTTGTCTATCCCTCCGTATTCCCAGTATTTTCATTGTAATCATATACCGAATAAAGAGGATGGATCATCCGCTTTGCTCCCACCCGCTTTGCTCAAAGGACCTACCTGACGCGAATTTGGAAAGATTAGAATAAGTTGAAGCACCAAAAGTGAAAAATTTTAACCTCGAATACACGTTTAAAGATACAGAATTCTTATAAAAAATCATTCACACTGGTTAAGGAACAATTACAGATAATAACTAAGCTACGTACCTAAGGAAAAATCGTAAGAAAACACTTAATTTTCTATGTCTCTATTAAACACAAATAAACGCAATCATATGACGTTTCGTACTTTACGAAATATAGCGTCACTGGTCGGTCATTCCTTCAACTGCTAGAGACTCATAGCGCAATCTCAGATAGATAAGTGAAAATAAAAGGTATTCGCTTTACCCAAGACGTCCATTTTGCCCGGGCTTCCCCTATGCATATTTATCAATGCTATAATATCATATACATTATTGCAAAATTACAATTTTTTTCTATACAGGTTTTTCTTTTTTTTTTTAAGACATTTTGCCAGAAATATCCGGTCGAATATCCGGAAAATGTCGGATATCCGACTCGGAGAAATTGCCTTCTCGGATATCCGATGTTACATTCTGTCTGCATATCCGATATTCGGTAGTTTTACGATCCCTGCTAAAAAGTAAGATATTGAAATTTGAAAAAAAGTGTATTTTACAGGGGATGAATAATACATTTATGACTTCTGATTAGAATTTCAAAATAATGTTATCTTTTTTACAAAAAAAAGTTAAAATGCATGAAAAAAGCCATTTTTTGCAAATTTTTTAGTCTCAATTATTTTGGAAACCTGACGTGCTAGTACAATTTGACTTGTATCATCGCTTTCTGCATTTAAAAATCGGAGAAACACTTTGGTTCAAAGAAATTAAAAAAAAATGTTTGTAATATAACTATAGTGTTATCTTTCAAATGTTTCTAAGCGACAGAAAACTGTCGAGAGATATATATTTCTTGCTAAGCCTCATTTCTGAATTTAGGTACATATTATAATACAAATTTCTTTTTTAAAACAGTTATAAATATTTAGGATAAAATATTCAGTACTTTCGAGTCAGATCAACGATTTAGATCTTTTACAATATCGTATAATAACCATTAGATAAGTTAATTGTATAACAATAAACTTTTATTTCATTTGTGAAACGAAATAGCTAAAATGCTTGCGACAATTCGAGCATGCATGTATCTAAAGAATAATAGAAACGAAAAACCATGATATAAGTAGTCCATGTGAAACCTCGGATGTTACCAGGAGATCTGACAACAGAAAGAGCAATCGAATGGAAAGCAAGATTTTCAAAAAACATACCTAAGTACTGTGGGCGTAAAAAGATACAACAATTGTAGACTGCCTAGAATTTCTATTTTATATATATTATATATTATATAATGTCTTATTCATATATTATATTATATAGTTTCATATCTATTATATCCTTACTTTTTTACTTGTTATATATATTCTTGTCTTTGTTTTATTAATATACAAAGTTGCATCTTTGTTACGAAAAATATTTAATAAACACGACGTTTGCAAGAAAACTCGCGGAACATCACATAACGTGTAATTGACATGAATTTCTCACTTCTTATTTTTGTACGCCCTTAGAATGCAATCACAAGATTTTTATTACGCAAAAATGTAAAACGGAACAGACGACTTATTCTCATTTTTTTCTTCATAACTGCAGACATGTGCAATTAGTATATATTATATATATATATATAATATTAAAAAACTACATTGTATAAGAGTTTGTCGGAGTAAGTTTGTAATTACTCTCTATGACGTATATAATTAGCAGCTTTCTAAGAAAAATATCAAATTCATATTTGTGCTGGAAACTCAGGACCAGCAAGATCAACACTATTCGAGAAAGCGAAAACATCGTAAGAGCCTTTCGATGCGAATTCCTTTTCGCGTTTGTGAAATATGAATAGCGGAATTCCCCTTGAGATGTTCTTTTATTTGAAATGTACTTTTTCTTCATTTTCCTCTTGCTACCTTACGTATTTATGCCGCTCGATTCGACATCGATATTAACGGTGTGACATATGCGTAATACTTCTGTTCCAACAAAATATTCGTTGAATTTATACGACAGTACGTCGAAATTTGATACATCGGCGTGTCCGATCTAATATCAGAATATACGTAACCCTCAAGGGTTTTTTATCTCTCAATTTGAATCGTACTTCTCAAAATCCTCTTTTGAATCTTTCCACATCACGTCGGTTATCCACTTTTTAATTCTCCACACAAATCGCAAAAATACGCTATCGGTAGGTAGCAACAACATTATACAATCATGAAATAATAATAAATCGTATATCGAGAGTATTATCTCAATTTATTACGTAATTAATTAATTACATAATATACGAAACAGTATTTATGTTGCAATATTGTAACCATCTTACAACAATATACTTTGAAAAAAGAAATAGCCGACATTCTCATAAGAATCGTTTCCAGAGAATTCGCATTGTTCTCGAATTTATCTTTATCGGTATAATTCCCATTTAAATGGTAACAAAATTATCTAAAATGTTTAAACAGTTGACAATGAAAAAGCTACAGGCGACAGAAAACGTTGAGTAGCGCAAAAATTATACGCGTTGCAAAAGAAGTAGTGTGTGGTCAAGGATAAAGACTGTTCTATTTTCATTAAAAATCTCATCATCAACACTTGAAATGCGATATTGTATATTTGCAGTTACTGGATACTCTATTTGTAAATTACGCGAGAACATCTTGAGTATCTTTGTCTTTAAAATTATCGAGAGAAAGCTTCTTTTAAAACGTATCGTATAATTATATCACATATAAATATGGTATCGTATAATCATGTTGTCACAAATAAATATAAAAATATAGGCCCGTATTCAGAACGCACTTTTATCGATAAAAGCGCACTTTTACCTCTGAAATTCTATAATATACGTGACGTAAAGTATAGTATGTAGCGTGCTAACATCGTTGTAAGCGCGTTCTGAATACGGGCCATAATATTTTCCTATACAATAAATTACGTATTATGCAAAATAAAGAAAGCATACAAAGTCATCACATAAAATTTAAAGTTGTCAAACGATTCTGGAGCGTGTACAAATTCACCGTGAATATATTCATTACGTTCGATCTCAAATAATGTCTGTAAAGAAGTATACAACATAAAATCTCACTTCGTGAATAAACGTGGTTATCAATCGTTTTGTATTGTAATCTTTTCCAATATCCTTTCCTTTTTTTCTTTTTTTTTATCATGGTAATTATATTTCAAAAAGATAGAAATAATTTGATACTGGTTATAGTATAAAAGATTTATGAAAACAAAAATAATAAATAACAAAAATAAATCGCTATGCTTCGAGCTATTGTCCCAAGTTTGGTGAATAGTTATCAGTGATTTTATTTAGCAGAAGCCTTTTGATTAGTTGTTATACGCTTCACTTCTTCTTATAGCCTTAATAAATTTTTTTATCCTTCCAGTTAATCAACTGAAATGGGCCAGAGAATTTTGTTATGATTTAACTATTTTAATCTTTACCCGTTTTAACCTTTAAATGCGTAGATGGGGTGTTTAGAGTTAACCCAAATAAATTTTATAGTTACATTTTTTAATATAGAGTTAAATTTATATTATTTATATTCTTATGAGAGAGAGAGAGAGAGAGAGAAAGAGAGAAAAATATAAACAATGAATTTTAAGACTTCTGGACAATACTTATTACTTCCCTTTTTGGCTGTTGCATAAATGTTTTTTTTATCATATCTATCATAGCTATCTTTTATATGTTGATAATAACTAAAGTAAGTCGAACTATGGACGGATGAATATTGTATAATACTTTGCAAATGATGTGAGCAATTAAAGTACTTTTTAGAAAAATTTTTTGCGCATGATTACCGCACTAATTCCTGTCATCCTTTTGTTTTTTAATTTTCAAAAACTGTTGTCTTTGTAAGATCTGTTAGTCTATAGAAAATATGTCAACATATTAAGTTACTGATCTTTATTAAAATATGGCTAAAAATTTAGACTAGGGGAGCACCCTCCAATGACCTTGACCATGACATTTTGTCTAATAGCTAAAACCTGTAGGAGGTCACTCAGGACCTTGACAACATATGTTAAGGTCAAGATCATTGAGGGGTGCTCCCTCAATCTGAATTTTTACCAAAATATGTTACAAAAAATAAAAACTTTTTAAAAATTATACATCTCGTATTTAAAATATGGATTTAATTTAATATAACATGAATATAATAAATTTATTTGATAATATGTTGTGACTATCGAGCAAACAATATAAATAAAAATCAATAATAGGAAATAAAATACTATTATATTCAAAAGTATTGTAACATATTCTGTCATATCATATTACTGCAAACACATACAGCGTACAGTAATATATAACACTAGAAATTTAACGAAATATAACGCGATTGTATTTAATTGAAACAATTAATGAAATAATTTCATAAATAAAACAAAGGAAACAAAAAATTATTCTGTTTTATAAAACTATAATATATTATTATACATATTATCACATAATGGCAAATATTATTTCGTGTAATTAAATTTTAACACGTCGTACGGTTATTTATAATATGTATCTAGAAGAAAAAAGAAATAATTGGACAAAATAGTGCATGTGTATACAGCGGTGCTTTTTTAAAAAATAACCTACGCGTAAAAAATTACAAGCTGTATTTTTTCTCGCAATAGAGGATGTCACACGAATTGTGAATTGACAACGAATGACATTGATTGATGCAGCTAATCGACAATCATTATGAAGATAATAACATGAAAGACACGAAAAAAACGATTTCAGTACATTTAATGTCATGACATTATTTATTGCGTAATAAATAAACGTGTTTAAATATTTTCCTTTAAAATATTAATAATGCATTTAACGGAATAAAATCTCGAGATAAATAAAAATTATTTTCCCCGCATGTCTATAGGAGATATCTTAAACTTGTTTAGAACAGGTATTAAGTTCATAAATATAAAAATACATCTTCTTCTATTTTTGTCTTTATTCACATCATATGGGTGTGAAATTCGCTTAATAAAACTTAATAATTATGCATAATTACATATAAGAAGAACATAACTCTATTAATATCGATTAATGAAACTATTTTATACACTGTATAAATTTCTATAATGAACGCCACTCTAAACTGTGGCAAAATTGTATGTTCGACGTAACAATAATTTTTCTCTAACGATTATATATGAACACATATGCAAATACACGCAAGATACGTAAATACACGCAATCGAACTGTCAAGTGTCTGTACAATCTCAATGTATTATCTTAATACAGTTTTGTCTATAACTTATATTGATAAATTTATAAATTCTCAAAATATCTATAAAGTTTGAAACTGACTTGGCGAATAACATAGCGTTATTTAACGTTACTATTAGCGTTATTTTTAAAGAGAAAACGAAGGACGAAGTTGTTGACATATCGCGGCTTTTAATGAACAGAGAGAAAAATGATGAAAGCAACTACAAGTGCACTTATTGTCCTGCTTTGCACAGACAATAAAGTGTTAATGTATTGTATATATTTTTTTCATCATGTTGAGCGACGAACATAAAGTAAACACGAATATTCCAGTTATATCCTTATACATATGCAAAACATATGCAGCAGGTGAGATAAAGCCTTCTTTTTTAAAAAAAAAAAAAAAGACAACCTACTAGAATTATGCATTTCGCGTTTCTCTACGAGATCGCAGGAGTTAATACAAAACAGAGTGCTTCTCCGTCGAATGCAAAATATTATAGATGAAGAAATACATTTTTCAATGCACTCAAGCAGAGCGTTAAACAATCAGTAGCAACATTTAATATTAATTAATTTTATAAAAATCAAAAATATTTTAAAAATGTCTATGTATACGTGTTTCATACCATTTGAACAAATTAATGCTAAAGCCTCCTGTTTTATCCACATTTCTACTCGGTGAAAAATCTCCGAATTGGATTTACGGATTGCAAAAGTATTATTACATAAATTAAAGTACGCACAAACAGGACCTCAGTTGTACTGGATTTCATAAGAAAATCGAAAAAATGTTAAAAAATTCACTTACTTTTGACTCGTACAGCTGTCATCTCAGATATATATTTGCTTAATATAAGAGTTTTAAAGTCCATATCTTAAAAATAATTAGTGTGCAGCTGAGATCACATTACTGGAACGAACGATACTGAATTTGTAGAACTAGGATTGAAAGTCTAGAAGAAAAATATTTTCACCGAATGGAAAATACGTGTATACGGATGCTTTGCGAAGGCTGGGAGCCGAAATTCCGTGTAGGAGTAGTTGCGCGGCTTGCGATAGATGGTGCTGACATATGTTAGATAAGGACATATGTATGCGTTTGAGTAAGACAGAATGATATATAATATAATGTGAGAAATGAATAAAAGATGTCACTATTGGGCGCTTTAGCATCGCCTTAAAGTTTCAAGATTTGATAAAGAAGATCGCTTTATCCATATTCTTTAGAATGAAGGAATGTATAAAAGGAACAGAGTCTCTACTACAAAACCATATTCTAAATATCAGAGAAAACAAGTATATAATCGAGAATCTCATAGATCTTAATTATATCAACGACTGCGTTATAGAAAGGCACATAATAAATTCGAAGCTCGGCGAAAGTACCTCTGAGTCACGGGCACTTCCTTCAGTCGTAACAATGAAGAAAGGACGACCTCGTCATCGCATTCACAAAAGAAAATTGCTTCGGCAGTGTCACCGCTTTTACATGATGAATTTTATCAGACATTCTTTCGCGGTCGGTTTATTCGCTTTGTTTTCTTTCATATATTTGCGGTGACACATTTCACAAGCACGTGCCAATTTTTACTGTTTTACTATATATATTAAAAATAAATAACGTTTGGCCATATACAATAAGAAAATTTTCACTATGATGAATGAAAAAACAAAGAGATAGAGAAACGGATACAGACAAAGAAAGAAAGAAAAAGAGAAATAATGTACGTCGTACGTCAGATCGATGCACGTTTTAACGTATCAGATAGCACACTGTGAGAAACTCGTCCGGAACGGATTTTAGCTTATTTGTAATTTAAAACTTCCATACAGCCTTTTAAAAATTTCATACATAGATTTACTCCAATTACAATTAACGCTTAGATCTCAAAATAATTAATTTTGATATTATTTAAGCACACTCGATATCCAGTTAACGCTTAAATAATTATATTTATGCAGTTAATGCTTAAATAATTATATTTATCCAATTAACTTACACAATTATAAAATTATTCATAATTTTGTGTAACAGCATTAATAAAAAAATTAATTTGTTTTTATAAAATTAATATAATAAAAATAGGGCCAAGCAAGGTCTTCAATCTTCATGCTAAGTTATTGCAAAAATAAATAGTTTATTAAAACATACGTTTCGACCCCAATTGAGTCATTATCAATGTTAATCCTATAATAATAACAATATAAAAATCATATATTCATTTGAAAAACAATCTTAAACAAAACATTCAACACAACTTAAAAAGAATATAAAAGTTTCATCGATTATGTAAGTATCCCTATCGTTTTAAATGGTTTTAGATTGGTTAGTTTGTTTTTAATTTTATCAGTTTGTATACATATATGTTAAATTAGTAGCGAGAGTAACTACGTAAAAAATTAAAAATAGGAATTATAAATATTATAAAATTAGTCATGCACAATAGATATTGTACTTAAGTTTCATTGTTTAAAATTTCAACTGGTTTTTTTTAATGCGCCGTAGAAAGTAATGTAAAATTTAAGAGTCTAACAAGTTATCGAAACTTGATACTCCCGAAGCTGAAAGATTTTATCAAGTTAATTAATTTTCGAACAGTCTACTGCTTCATTAACCTGAATAATACAATAGGAAAGGCTATGCCATTATTTTTTGAAGAACAGAAAAGGCGCTATAATGATTGGCACATTTGTAATATCCTGAAGTGTTCTGTGAACCATTAAAATTGCTTTTATCTACTGGCAGTATCTCAATACTTCATCAACTTTCAAAAAAGTTAATCGCAGGTTCAAAAGTTCACAGTCTGCCGCTTTTATTATTATGGTTTATGTTTCATCAAGAAATTGATTGCGAAATTTTTGCGAAAAGTGAGAATGGTAATAAATTTTATAAGAGAATTCAATGTTGCGTTATCATTAATCTTCTAACTGGATGGTTTTTTCAATATTATTTTTATGTCACTGAGAGCTCTTTTAAGCTACTTTAAACGTAATATAAAAAGGATTTAATGATTGCATAGGATTAAATGGAATAAAAACTAACGAGTGACCTTCTAATTTTTTCTACAAAATACCTTACTGTTAAGGAGAGAAAGCTTTAATAAGACTGAAGAGATTTAAACTTGATAGGACCAAAGCCGATTGAGAATGACATGTAATGTGGCTTATAATAAAAATTACACGTGATCAGAATGATTCACATATGATCATAATGCCTTAAACATTTATATTGCGTTTTTGTAATTAATTTTAGTTCAAAATGATTTCGCAGTACGTTAATTTTGCGATGAATGTATTGCGAAACGAAATGCAAATTAAAGTCAATCACAACTTACGTTTACATGCTACTATATAAATTTCAATTTAACGAGAAAAAATATACTGAGAAAAAAATTGCAATTTAACTATAATTTATAATAATTTCGAACTGTTTTTGTAATTGTTTTATATTTATAATTGTTTTAATTATACAAATTATAGCTACTTCAATATTACATTATATAAAATACATCTATACAGTTTGAAAAAATTTTTAATAATTATTGTGTCAAAATAAAAGTGATTGTTTCTGTATTTTTTCTTTTACACATATTTTAGTTGCTATTACAGTGTAAATAGTAAGCAAATGTTACAAAAATAATTATATTCACTATAATCATGATTGCACTATATAAAAATTTTTATTTCATTTGTCATCCATATTTTGATATTTTACTACATTAATATTTAAAATTATTATGATTTATAGTACAATTTTTTTTATAACTGATAGAGCTGTATAAATATAAAAATTAAATTCCCAACTATAATTATTTTACCATATTATTTTATAATAAATTATAATTTATTATAATTTATATCAAACAATTTTCTCTTAGTGTATTTACAATTAAATAAATATTCTGCACCCATTTTTTTAACATGCCTTAAATAATATAAAATAATATATTGCGTTTATTATCCGTTTATTATTCGCTACGAAATACGCATTGCAAAGGAATTTATTGAATACTTTCAATTACATTTTTATTACCTGACTTGTTTATTATATATTAGTATATGTGAATCGGACTTATTGTCAGTAGAGAATGCACACTCTTTATTACTCTGAGCTGAATCAAATCGTTGAGAAACCTGCAATATGACATCGTAATCGCATAAAGTACAAATGGCACAGGACAATCATACGAACCGAGCAAATAATATTGCAATAGAGCTTGTACGTAACGGGTATCAAGATACCAATACAAGTCTCTCGATGATATTGAATCATAACGCGCATCACTGCCCGATTCATTTACTGGGAACATTGTTGCATGCACCATGGTTCAATGTGGTGCGTTCATCGATTCGCGTTACGATTGCACGTCATTTGAACGTGGAACAATGAATTCCGATTGACAGTGCATGGACATCTACGTTTATGAAGTTATCAGTCCAGAATTTTTAGAATTCCGATGCAGTCAACCAAGTTGTAAATAACTAAAATTTTCATTTGTCCATAAAGAGTTTTAAAGTTTCTAATATGTTCCAGGGAGAATTTCGCTGATTAAAAAATAAAGTTCCGAAAATATGAGATAATAACAATATGTTAACTTTATGTTTTACTATAAGAAAATAACTTTCTCTTTTTTTTTAAATCAAGATTGATCATGACATTTTTCGGAGGAACTCTAGAACTGCTATTGAAAAAAACGTCCGAGCTGCAAAAAAAATTGTAATATAATAACTTAATTTTAGCTTAATTTAAAATTATAACTTAGAAAATTTCTATATCCTATAATTGTCGTAACTTTTAATTTGTCATTAAAATTGCTGTAGATATTAATTTTCATTTTTTATTATTTTATTTTAATAACTTTTCTCAAAACTGTAGAAATCTTTTCAAGAAAAAGCTAGAATTAATTACATCGAGATTCTTCAAAAGATAATCATCGTAAATGAACGTTATTCGTTCCGATATAATAATTATTTTAACAAAAGTAAGTTCAAATATATCTATATTTTCTGTTATTAAGTAATTTACAAAATTTCATATTAACTGAAAATCCATGAGATGAAAATTCGTGACAAAGGAAAATTATTTTCTCGATTAAAGAAAATTATTTTCTCGGTACGATAACCAGAGACCGTTTCATTATAATAACAAAATAAATGACTCTCTGAAGCTTTGCATTCGCAACAACTTCGCCAGGTTACAACCAACAAGAACATTTAAACAAGAACGTCTGTGCTATACAATGGTAGCTTTGCTTGTTCCGCCGTATTACATGCTGTCACTGAAATAAAAACCGTAATTTACGGAAGTCAACCAAACACCAACAAAATATCACATGCATGTGATAAGAATATTAGCTATATTTATCAGGCCTGTAGGGAAACGTAGCTTTTTGCTCATGGGATTTATTTCTCGTTTCTGGAATGTCAACCGCGATTCAAATCGTGGTATCACCACGAAAATATTAAACTTTAATCTCTTTAACTATCCATTTCGCATTTGCATATACATTGTCTCTTAAATTAAGAGGATCGTCTCAGCGCTTATTTTAGAGGAAAACATACTATACGTAAGTGGGATATTCTTAAATTAAGAATACAATTTTTTCGGTGATATTTTTGACAAGGCACAATCGAGTAACATTGACACCACGAATAAGTGCATTGATGTGGTTTAAATGGTAATCGTCTTTGATAATAAACATACGTACAATATGTATTTTGTGTAATGGCAAAGAGAATAAAGACATAAAATATCTATTCAAATTGTTTATCATTAGGAATAGGTATGTCATACTTCGTAGAAATTTACTGGTAATTTATTAATAATTTGAATTGTTATAAAAAGTACTTGAATTTCAATTGAAAGTAATGTTTCATTTTAGCATGCGCTTATAAAGTCATGTTTCTTCTCAAACATCGCGTCATTCATATATTCAGTCCCTTTTGGCACGGTCGTACTGGCTGTGCATCGCAAGCACGCTTTCATCAACGACAAAAAAAAGTTTTATTCCATCCGCTCCGCTTTAGATTTCAAACTCTCGCAATAGCGTATTGCGCGACAGTCGTTTCCGTTTGCCTGCACCTGGGCCGCGAGAACAGCATAGCTGTATCAAGCTGTGCAGTCCGTAAAACGACGCCCAATAATGGGTACCGCAGTGTAAAACGACCAACATTAACGTATCGATGCACCCTGAAATTCGAACACGTAGAACGATTGTCGTGGTCACATTCAATTCGAAAACCATGATTGATAAAGTTGAAACTGTGGTAACTTGATTATGCACTTGCAATGCACTCGGATATGATACGGTATACATGTTATACATTTACAGACGTAGTCTAGATTAATATATTGCTTCGCTTTCAGTAAAAAATATATTCATTTATTACTATAAAACATATTTTTATAATACTTGTAATAATATACGATCATCAGTAATACAAAATATCTTCTTTCATAGCAATACAAAAAACTGTAATAAATCTAATTATTATAATACTATCATTGTAATTATTATAATATTATTATTATAACTATATATATATCAATTATAATTTAAGAAAATGGATAAATAATAGTGATGCATTTCAATACGAGAATCTCGGAATATCGTCTCAGAATTTCTCATATCATTAAAAATAATTTCCGAGATTATCATGTATCATTTATTTTTTTTGTCTCGTCTCGTCTCGTCTCGTCTCGAAAGAATCGGAGAAATATCGGAATAAGAAATAAACATTACCTATGTGTTATCTGATTACCTATATAAATATTTCAAATATAAATGAAACGAGATAGTCGATATTCTTGAATGTTTCGCGATAAAATTCGATAATCTCAAGAAGCGAGAATATTGAGACGCATCGAGACGAGAAAATCGTATCAATCATTTGTTTTTGTCGAGCCCAAATCTCGGTATCGGTATTTTCTCGTCTCGTCTCGCTCGAATGCATCACTAATAAGTAATAATGCGTCTATAACATAGACGCATTATTACTCATTACACAGAGCTTGTATTCGCTAGCGCTATCTTGACTCCGTGAACAGAGATGGTAGCGTTAGCGTTGGTAGTGCGGTAGTGACCTCCCTGAACCCAAAGAGATACTTTCACGAATATTGCTCTCTTTAATCTCCCCACCTAACAATGAAAATCAACAGCGCAGGCGTGATTAAATAAGGATGCTGATGGCCATCTCGTTTTCGGTCTCTTTCTAATCGCCTATGCATTCTTAGCTGGCTCCCCTACTCTATGGATATAACCTCTTTGTCCTCAACGCGATCTTTTGTGCATTTCGAGTTTTACACACAGGGCTGCGTTCAGGAATTACACCCAGATAACTCTAAGCTACAGATTACGTTACGTATATTATAGCAAAAATGCACCCTAGAGTTATCTAGGCATAATTCGTGAACGCAGCCCAAGGGTGAAAGCGGGATCGGGAAAGGAGAAACAGACATGGCGGACGTGCCAGACGAGTACGGGGATAAAATTTGCGTTTGCGCTTGCGCGGCTCGGAACTGAATCCGAAGTGTGGCGATAATGGCCGATCGATTACGAACCTTACACCACAACGCGCCAAAGCAACCAGCCATTGTTCTATTGTGCTTCCATAACGCCGTCAACTGCTATCAACGTACGACGAACACTCAGGACGACTGTTATCAACGCCGATTAACTTAATCGACGATTAACTCAATCAGCAGAATTACTATTATAGATAGGAGATTTTCATTACTTTTATCACAGTTAAGTATAAGAACGCAGAGATAGAAGTATATCACGAAGAGATGAGGTTAAGAACGATATACAGTCTTGCTGTTGACTACACTGCTGATTGAGTTAATCGTTGATTAAGTCGTCCTCAGAGAAGAACTATCGTTATTTGTCGTCGTTCTGATATCAAAATGATGTCTTTAATGTCCTTTTAACGTTAAAATTACTGCAAATGTTCTCTTTCTCTCTCTCTCTCTCTCTCTCTCTCTCTCTCTCTCTCTCTCTCTCTACCTGGGAAGTGGGAATGTGTACACTGAAAAAAATGTTATTCATAATATCAATGACTTTATATACTGACTTTAAATTCATTGATATAATGAACTTTTAATAGATATGAATATTTTATTGAGTATTTTTTGTTAGCTAATAACTGGATTTATTAATATAACAAATCACTGTTTATTAATATGCTGTACTTGAATATATCATACTTTTTATATAACATTTAATTAAATCAATGAAAAAGTTCATTCTTCCAACAAATATGTTCATATACTTAATAAATTCATTTATTAAATGTCTATTATAAAATTTTGTAAAAGTGATAAAATACATTCATTATATTAACGCATTTTTTTATTAGTTAATAAAGTCTGTACATTAGCTCAATAAACGCATTAATAACAATAAAGTTTAATGCATGATTTAATGATATTATTCATTGAATGAATAAAGTTTTTGGTTATTATAATAAATCCATGGCAGACTATTTTAATGTATATATTCATTGTCACAATGAATTCTTAATAGTTTAATAACTCAAATTGATCATTTTATAAAACCTAAATCATTATAGGAATAAAATTGTTCATTGGACCAATTTTAATGAATTTTTTATTAATACCAATGAATACTTTTATTGTATTTACGTACATTTTTGGTTCAGTGTAGGTTTATTGCGTCCATGCTTCAAATCTACACATATATAGGATATTAGTTCTCTGCCAGACTTGAGGCGTAACGATTATTCTCCGTTTCCATCACAACACAGAGCTTGCGCTTCTCTTTGTATATGTTCTGTGGTTTTACATAGAGTCTATGTACATAGAGCCTGCGCTGTTGATTTTCACTGTTAGGTGGGGAGATTAAAGAGAACAATATGCGTAAAAGTACCTCTTTGGGTGCGTTCAGGGAGGTCACTACTGCACTACCAACGCTAACGCTACCATCTCTGTTCACGAAGTCAAGATAGCGCTAACGAATACAAGCTCTGTGAACAGTAATAGTGTAGTGTTTGCCCTAACCATATCGCACAAGGCAAAATGGAGCAAGAGCAAGATTCTTTAGATTCTGCTAGATTCTTTCGTTTTATGTAAAAACGCGTTGAACTAGCCTAATTTTATTGATTTTTTAGATAAACTAATTACAAGATATTGGACAACCATAACCTTGTAATTTTTTGCGGTAATTATTCAGTTTAGTTACCGCACCTCAAAAATCAATAAAATTAGGCTTATTCGACGCGTTCTTGCATGAAACGAAAGAATCTGGTAAAAAAAAGTGTCGCTCTGCCTTGTGAGCCGAGATATTAAGCGTTAAAGTTGACGACTATTGAGATTAGGAAATTTGTCACTGTCGCGAAATACTGCGATGCAAGCATGCATTGGCGGTTACTTTTTCATGCTCTGTGACAATTCACTACTTTAAAAACAATTCACTGCTTTAAAAACAATCCACTGCTTTAAAAACAATTCACTATTTTAAAAACAATTCACTGCTGTAAAAACAATTCACTTAAAAACAATTTATGGCTGTTCTACAATGTGCTTTTTGTTTCCTGTTTCTTGCTGTTTGTCTCTTGCTTTTTTGATCAAGAAGGCAAGAGACAAACAGCAAGAAACAGGAAAAAAAGCACATTGTAGAACAGCCATAACTGCCTTAAAAACAACAATACACTATTTTAAACACACAAATTCTTTGCATTAGCAGTAAATTTGTATTTTTAAAGCAGTGAATTGTTGTTTTTAAAGCAGTGAATTGTTTTTAAAGCAGTGAATTGTTTTTAAAGCAGTGAATTGTTTTTAAAGCAGTGAATTATTTTCAAAGTAGTGAATTGCTTTTAAAGTAGTGAA
Organism: Trachymyrmex cornetzi; assembly: GCF_001594075.2. Classification (NCBI taxonomy): domain Eukaryota; kingdom Metazoa; phylum Arthropoda; class Insecta; order Hymenoptera; family Formicidae; genus Trachymyrmex; species Trachymyrmex cornetzi. The sequence goes on along the minus strand of NW_017296580.1, from coordinate 51,369 downwards.
TTGTTGTTTTTAAAACAATGAATTGTTTTCAAAGCAGTGAATTGTTGTTTTTAAAGTAGTGAATTGTCACAGAGCATGAAAAAGGCAACCGCAATGCATGCTTGCATTGCAGTATTTCGCGACAGTAATAGATTTCCTAACCTCAATAGTCATCAACTTTAACGCTTAATATCTCGGCTCACAGGGCAGAGCGACACTTTTTTGCCAGATTCTTTCGTTTCATGCAAAAACGCGTCGAATAAGCCTAATTTTATTGATTTTTGAGGTGCGGTAATTAAATTGAATAATTACCTTTTTTGCTTTAATGAAATCCGTTGGACTCAAAATTTTAACATATAACTTTCCTGTAACTTCATCACGCAATTTCATTTCCACGTAATCCATTTTAAAAGCTAAGTGTAATGAATACTATTGTGATCATTAATTTCGAAGTATCAGCTAACAATGTTCACTTCAGTATTCACTACACTATCGCTGTTCATGGAGCACACGAACGCTGAGCTCCCTAACAGTGATGGGCTGTGTGGGAATTATTCTCACATGGGAATGTTTATGCGCATGCGTAAGCTGACGTCACAGTCACGTGTCGGCAGCTTTCACAGACGTATCTGAAACCGTTAGCCATTAGGTGCCCGTGCCGGCCGTGCCCTGTAAAGGGCTCTAAGTCTTTACGAATTTTCGTGTATTTTTTGCGAGAGGTAGGTAATCATTAGGCTAGGTCCACAATCTTGCTTTAAGAGGCCGTAAGCCGTAAAGCCGTAGGAAATTAACCAACTACAGTCGATTATTTTTCTCATATGTAACTGTGATTAGTTAATTTCTTAAGGCTTTACGGCTTAGGGCTTCTTAAAGCGAGGTTGTAGACCCAGCCTTATGTAACAAAAAGCAAAAATAAACAAGTGCGCAATAGAAAATTATGATAATATAAGTTTGTTCGCGTCGTATGCTCCAATATGTCTGAACATGTTCCAACATGCTCCGACCATAGCTTCTACTTACTCCAATCTGAATATCAAATATAACGTTTGCTCGCGTCGCATGCTCCAAAATGCTTTAACATGATCGTACCATAGTTCCTACTAACTCTAACAAGCGTATTGGAGTAAGTTCACGTAATAAATCAGCTGCAGACGTAAAAAATAACAAACAAATACATTTCTTTATTATTATTTGTATTAATTATTTATTCTATTTGTTTAAAGGAACTTTCTTCTCTTTGTTACTTCCTTCATATTTCCTTCCTTGCTAGGGACCTAACGATACCTCAGATCTTACCAAGATACATACATTATTGAGCAGCCATAGCGTTTGCTTAGTGCGCATGTGTTACTTTATTCTCACACAGCCCATCACTCCCTGAACGCACTCTATATATGTCAGAGACAAAACTTCCCCTCTTCGATGCCTCCCCACTCAGCTTTCAAAGTTCGATGCGCGCGCAACATCAGACAAAAATAAAGATGGCCATCCCATATTCTTTCTCTTTCCTGTGTCTAACATTTCCCACTTACAGGGGCCCTTATGGCTCCCCTACTCTATGAATACAACCTCTTTGGTTAAGGAACCGTTTTTTTATTCCAGAATAGATCTTATAAATCCGACAAAACACCGATGTACTTTAAATATACATTTTGCAATATACTGATAGAATCAAGATTTGTTGGCTTTGTTTAAAACTAAACAACTATCGAAATCTCTACCATTTGTATTTTATTATTTTACGTGAAAAAGATCGAACATTTGAATTTTTCGCAATTAATCCGCAGCATCCACCGGTAAAATATAACTGAAAATGCATTTCCGTGTCGGATTGCAACGTATACCATTTTAAATGTTTATATGTCGACGATTTATGCGATCTTAACGCAAAGCTTTTTCTGTTTATTGTTCGCGATATGCGCATTTCAACCGGTATTTTCCATTGCATACTGCTGTTTTATGCGTCGTTGTGCTATTCGGGGCCAATCGAACATTTGCATAACACGGACATAAAATGAGATATATCAAAATCAGTTACAATTTTACAAAGTTGAATTCTGACTTCGATATTCTGAAGCGTGAGAGATTACAGAGAGAATAAGTTAACGTACTAATACTATTACTCTCACAGTAATATTAGCCATATGTAAGAGATTAGTACGGTAATTTATTCACTCTGTCAGTAATCTCTTCACGTTTCAGAACATCAAAGCTAGAATTAAATTTTGCAAAATCGTAAATGATTTTAGTATATCTCATATTAGCAATATTATTGTAAGAAACTCACATTTTATCGAAAAAATGTTTTTTAACGCATTTCTAATTGGGTTAATGAAAAGGTATGTCTATATGTGCGTGCGTGCGCGCGCGCGCGTATGTGTGTGTGTGTGAACACATACGGCTTGCAATGCTAGATTTAAATAAAAAGATAATGTTATGAAATTTCTAGTATTTTAATTTTTTTCAGCTATTCTCTCTCAAAATATAATCACAAATATATACAATATTCTTGATAATGTTATGAAATTTCTAGTATTTTAATTTTTTTCAGCTATTCTCTCTCAAAATATAATCAAATATATACAATATTCTAACTACAATTAACTATAATAAAAAACAATAAATTGTTGTAAAATAACTATGTTATACGCTAATACGTTTATAGATAATTATTGTAATTAATTAGGTTTGGGGGGCAACATTTGAGCGTATACAACTGGAAAATATGTCCGAAATGGTGTTCATTTTTATCACAAAATGAATATGTTAGAAAGTAATACAAATGTCATGTAAAAAAGTAATACAAAAAATATAAAAAATATAATACTTTGACACAGTTTGGGAACAATTATTTTTTCAATAAAATTAACACAATATGTTAAACTACATATTTTATTCTTCACTTATTTTAGAATTTATGTTTTAAAATCACTTATTTTTATATTATTTCCCTTACATTTTTTACATCAGCTCACAACTTAAATGTTATTTGTTCATAAATCAATTGTTCATAAAACAATTTAAAAATATTGAATCTCAATTTTACATAACATATTCAAATAATATACATAATCAAACTATGTTAAATTTGAATATATTAAAAATTCAATAAAAAATTTTTACAAAAATTGGTTTTAAGATTTTAATATAAAACCCTTTTTTACTATATACTAGCAGATAAAGCGAAAAAAAACGGAATTTAATTTGATTTTATTAAAAAAGTGAAATTTTTGTAGCGTCCAATTACGACACCAATTTTAGCACATGCCTATTAAAGATAGTAAGGGATAGCGAGTCGTGCAAAGCAGTACAAAATACAACGAAGAATGTTACAAATTCAGCTGACAGGCAATCTATCATTCTCAAGGTCGGATAATATGTATAGGGCATCTTATACAATTCTCTGTAATGCAATTATCGCTGCGATAAATTACAATCACGGAGAAGTATCAGCGTCACGCCCCGCGATCTACTTAATTGCGACACGATCAAAATTATCTAAGACCGTCTAAGGCTATCAACAGATGATATTGCTTCCAGCATTTTGATGAAAAGGAGCTCTATTATTAACAAACGACTATTTTAATTCTAGTACGTTATAATACGAAAACATTTTGATTTATCATAGATTTCTTTTTCTATATCTAATTTTTTATTTAAAGTATCTCAGCGATTAAACTTTAAATTAATATTAATGTAAAATCTAATTAATCGTGACTAAATGTTTTTATAAAATTATATTATACAAAATATTAAAATTTATTATACATATATATGTATACATATATATATATATATACATTATATATATATATATGTCACAAAAAATGTTATTTAATAAATGAAAATAATTCTGTAAAAGAAATTTTTTTAATTTCAATTAACCAGAATTGATTGTGGCTTTGATAAGGAATTGGTATTCTTGAAATCGTTTCTAATATCTGACTGACTGAATTTTTTTACTGGGCTTGGAAAATATTTTTTACCGGTATCACGAAGAGCGTAAGCTATAAATATAAAAGCTTAGTCGAGAGTAAATTCTCCACGCCTGACACGTAAATCTGAACATGTTTGTTTCGTTTTCCTGCAAAGTGGCACAAAACCAACTATCTTATACAACGTAAAACTGTCATAGCAACCTACAATTAAAACGATGACAAATTACAAATCCACATATAACTCGTTTACACGGTATAAACCGCACGTTTTAACTTATTAATTAAAATCACGTATGCATTGCCTCGTTAGAACAATTTCACAATGATTTTCAACGATTCTCTCACACAGATTTTTTTCCACGTGAAAATATAATTAAAAGGTCAACTCCTAGATTGAAATTATATAAAGCTGGTTTAGACTTTTCGAAGTAGTATCGGAAATTCTTATACAGAAAAAGTGTATATAAAATTATGTATCAAACTCTGAAAAAAAAACTTGGAAAACAAAAATATTTTTTCTGATTTAGAAGATAACGTTTCTTTCTTACGTGACTTGAAGTGTTACATAAAATGTTTCTTCAATGAATTTAAAGTATTCAAGATAAATTGCTTTCTGTCTGTGCTAATGGCAAATACAAATCCAAACATAAATATAGATATCCTCTTGTAAAAAAACGTGATGTAGTTTACGTAGTGGTAGATTGCCGTGGCACAAACCGCACTTTTTGAAGTTCTAACAACCGAGAAACGTGGGAGGAATAAACAAACCGGCACGATACCACTGTTGGCAAGTGAAATGTCAACAATTGAGATTGCTTCTCTATAATCTCGATGTCAATGCCAACGATGTTACGACGATAAATAAACCATATTGCGTACATTAAATATTTATATGACTTTTCCGTGATATCAAAAAATATTGCAATTTTATAGTATTATATACATTTGCTCAGAAATAAATATATAGTCTTTCGATAAGTAACATCTCTCGTTTTCTCTGTTTCAGAAAAATCGATACGAATCCGGATTACATATCGGATGCCGTATTCAGTAGTCAAAGGTAATATACATGTTATTAGAATACAAGCGTAATTATTAAAATTTTTTTACCGTAATTTTTTTTACGTTATACCTTATTTTTTACTTATAATGAAAAACTATATAAAGTATCAAAAAATATTATTACATGTTATAATATATCATATTAGCTATACACATCTTTCATATAATTTCCTTTGTTTCTAAATAGGATAAAAAAATATAAATCTTTTAATTAAATGAATTTCATCACGAATTTAGTAAAATAAAATCGTGACAAAAATTTCTCAGATATTGATTGTAAATAATGAAGGAGAAACTATCAAAATTCAACATAGTATCTAAAAAATTCATTGTGATAATATAAATACTCGATAATTAATAATTTATAATTTGCAGAATATTATTAATGTAACTCTAACAAAAAAAATTAAATGCAAGTCAAAATGCACTTATCGCGTTATATGACGTGATTAGAATTATTACACATATTACATATGTGTATATACATATGATGTATATTACATTTTATCACGCTTTTAAAGTAGGTACTTGTATTATTTAACTATTCGATCACACTCTTACACGTTTGTATTTTATTTTGCTTTGAAGTGTGTTTCTGTTTTTCAGCTGTATGTCACTGTCGAAACACATATAAAAAGTAATTTCAAATGCGATAAAATAAAAATCCTTTTTTTCATTCGGAGCTGTTAGATATATTTTCAGTCTTATTATTGACAATGCAATGACACAGAGTCAAACCTATAAACCGTTTACATTTTTTTAAATTAAATATATTTAATTAAACTTTAAATTTATATTAATTTTAATAAAAATTTTTTTTTAGTTTGAAGAGTATAACAATATTTAATATAATTTATGATTTTTTTATTATATATAAAAATAACGTAAATTCTACTATCGTTTATTATTTATTAAATAATATTAACGGGAAACAATTCTACGCTGATGCAAGAAAAGAACATCGAAAAGAATTCCAACTGAAAATATTTAATAGAATCTTTGTGATATGCAGTTAGTTCGTCGTAAATTCTGCTTTAACGCGCCGTAACAGCATCTTTCAAACACTTCTACGATAAGTATACCTGCAACCACAATACGGTAAAGTTTGATTAATACGCACAGTGGTTTCAGACTTCGCGTTTAATTTAAAAATAAGATTTCCGAGATCACTATAGTACAGTAAACTCTGTTATTGAGTTTAATTAAAAAGTATTATCAATATCATGAAGGGTATTCTAAGTATATTTGCATTAATTAACATCTCGCTTCGTTATACTGAAAAAAAGATATTTTAAAATTTATTTGTGAGAAATATATTTATTTCACTGAAATAAATCTTTATTTAAATACAGTGAAATAAAATTTTATTCCTAGCAAATAAGCCATCTGTTTTATTTTTTTTACAATTAATGACATATGTATGGTATATTTCACAGAAATGTATATTTCGTCATCACAATCAAATTTTTTCATAACTAAATATCGAAGAAAACGTCGTAATATTTGTTTCGCAGTACTTCGTACATTTTTCTCTTAGTGTAGAAAGAAATTTAGTAGCGCATACGTGCACGATAAAAGATATTGATCGCATATGCAACCATACATAAAATATCGATCGCTGATATTAATCTCCCTACATTGAGAGAAAAATGTATTAAATTCTAATAAATATTTCTTTGAATAGTAACAGTTACTAAATGTAAATATATGTTTATTTGATACAAAAATCATTCATTCGATTTAACTATTATTTTTTATTTAGCAAATATTTATTTTCCGTAAATATTATATTGGTATTAATCAAACAATTATTTATTAAAATTTAGTACATTTTGCACTCAGTATATTTCTGTCAATATCGCCTATGTCAAAAATTATATCAACTTTAAGCGTAAATTTTTATTTGGAGTTAAAATTAAATTAAATTTTTTTAATTTAATTCTTTCCAATTGTATGTATCAAGAAAAATTGACAATGAACTAATTAAAAACTGAAAATTTTTCAATCTAATTAATAATTAATAACTATAATTTGCTTTACAAATATCAAACATGATATGCACACACACACACGACAATGTGGCAGAAATTCAATTAAGAGATCATGGTCTTATAAGTTACCGTTCTCGAACATGTAGGATTGGCACAAACGTGGGAACGTCAGGGTATTTGAGTTAAGACTTTTAGTTAACTATTATCAATTAACAGGAATGCCCCCAAATAATCATTATTCAATTCGTCATTATTAATTAACACAAAAGTTAAATATTGCAGTGGGTGACCCTTATTATACGAAACAAATGCAGACGAATAATTCCCACGAACACGATTTTAATTACTTGTTGCTTTTGAATGATTATAATTATTCGAATAAATTGGCCGATGATCAGTAAAGCATTGTTAATTGCTGTCGCGTATTAAATAATAAAGGGACCGATAACCGTGCATGTGTACGCTTTGTTACATTACCTCGTGAAAAAGATGACAGAATCATACGCACGTATCTTGATATAGTAGTAGTAGTCAATCGCGTTTAAATAAGCATATTTACTCAACGTACGCAAACGCATTACGCGTTTGACGATGTGCGATTATAACAAATGAATGCAATTGCTATCGAACAGCATGCAGTCAGGCGAGCAAGCAAAATCCCGGTAAAATTTATAACTCGCTTGATAAATGATAAATGGAATAAGCGGATCGAATCTATATCAATCCGTATTGTAGTAGCTAGTAACTGCTGTGAACCAGAAGCGACTTCGCCGTAAGATAAATTAACCGATAAATTGTCTCGGACAGGTGCAAAGACTCAATGCTGAGACAACAGAGTAAAATATAATGAATCTCCGCTGAAAGCTCTCTCTTCGATAAATTAAGGGATCGCCTATTGTGAAGAATATCGCGTTAGCCTTCTTGTCTATTATACACCTACTTTAGATCGTTATCTTTCACAAAAACTGTACAGTGTGAGTAAACTGTTTAACCCTCTGGCATCCGCTACGCGCCATTATAGTGACTTCCCACTAACCGATTCCTTAAACTTAAAACAAAACACCACCATAATGATTTCTCTTTAAACAATCTTTTAGGGCGCAATTTAAATGGCTCTTAAAATCTAAAATGTATGGAAAAAAGTTATTTAAAATCATCGTGTTTCCCAAAAATTGTATAAAAGAAAGCCATTACACTCTGTGATGTTTCTAAGGTTTAAGTTTAAAACACATAGTCCATGCCTCGAAAATTTTATATTCCGTTGTTTTATCAGACAGAAATGTCCTCAATTGTTTTGATTTACATTTGTTTCATCAAAAGAACGTTCGCGCTTTTCAGTTGCATTTTCCTACGACTCATCAAAAATTGTTTAGATGTAAAAAAAACATTGGTGTCTTTTTATATGTTTAAACTATAAAAGTCCAATGAATAAATTTACATTTATACACCACCACAATATAAATTTTATACATCGCAGCAGTGAACCTTTCTAATTTTTCATAATATGAATCGAAATTACATAAATATTAATACGTATATCGTTGAAATATATATTTTTCTGACATAGAATATTTTATAACTTTCAGAGTATACAAGAAATCCTCGCCGAATAATAAGTTGACACTTTACTTAACTAGCAGAGATATTATCGTCAGCGAAGCCAAGAACGACAACAAACTCCTAGGTGTTCTTTTGGTTGATCCCGACTATGTGCGTGATAAGAAGGTAAGATAAATTACAAATATTTATTTTTATGAAATGCTATTTTTCTTGAAACTGTTAGAATGTTTACCGACACAGTCACGTATAAAATGTAAGTTTGGTACATTTTTTACGAACTGTTTTCAAAACGTTTATAACGTCAATATATATATTTATAAAAAGATTACTCAAACTGACATTATCAAATCTTGAAACATCAAGTTCAGTAAATGAAATAAGATTTTCAAATTCATAAAGAATCTTGGTTATTATTAGTTACAGTGTTAAATCTACTGAAAAATTTTTCTCTATGACGTATCATTTGATCGGAAATAATTAAAGTTGAACTGAGAACAGATTCCAATTCTCAGAATATAGGAAAAGAAAAAGAAATACGAGCTAAATTATATTTGTTGTTAAATCTTTACAAAGATTTGAAGATTAATTGTGAAGAACCTTTCTTATTCATTTTCTATGAGATAATATATTTTTTGGAATATTTTTATACGTTCAAATTTCTGTTATTAGGTGTTGAACTTAATTCCTGCCGTTTTTCGTCTCCAAAATTGATTTGTTTCGAAGGGAAGATGAATGAATACCTCAATCAAAGTAATTTCCTCCATTTTCTACTTTATTACTAATTAATAATACTTTATTAATAATACTTTGATTAAGGTATTTCCCTTCGAAACAAATCAATTTTGGAGACGAAAAACGGCAGGAATTAACACCTAATATATACACAATAACGTTTTAACATTAATAAAATTTGTCTTGTAATAATTAAAATCTCCGATAGAGAGTGTAACAGAAGAATTTTTATATAGAATGGAATAATTTTGCTTGTAAATTAATCAGGATTATGTACATATCCTAATAAAAACTGAATTATTATTTTTATAGGTATTCGGTCAGGTGACGCTGACTTTTCGTTACGGAAGAGAAGACGAAGAAGTAATGGGCTTAAAGTTTTGTAATGAAGCAATGATGTGTCTGGCTCAGCTGTACCCATTTTATGTAGGAGCTCATCATCTGGAGATTAAGAGCCCACTTCAGGTTTGTATGCAAAATAATAACATAGATATAAATAGAGATGTGATAAAAAATAGATGCAAATAAGTATAATAAATAGACTATTAATATCAATAAAATTACGATATCCACATAGAACATGGATGGCCAACCCGCGGCACGCGAAGGCATTTTCAGTGGCATGCTTAAAGAAGTACGCGTTGTCAAAAATTTAGAAAACCAAAAATATTACAATAAAATAGCAATCGTATTCCATTAAAATCTATTTTTATCCTTGCGTTCTCTGGCTACGTTCGTTTTATTTTTTAGCTAAATTATAATTTACTTTAAAATAAATGTAAAACAGAACAGTAAAATTTGTTAAACAAAAGAAATCTTTTTGCTTTTAATGTAAAAGAAGAAAGTAACTAAGATTATATACGGTCTTGTTTATTTAACCTTTAAAAAACGGAGTCTATTTTTTAAATCTAATAGCTTTTCTCGCTATAAGATTTGTTATAATTCATTACTTCATTGTATACTTTACCTCAAAATATGACATTATTTCAGAGCCACTATAATTTTCTCGTCCTATAAAAATTAAATCTGTAGCAGAGTAGCACACCAAAAATTTAAAACTTCCATAATAGTACGCAAAAAAAGATTGATCCAAAAAGGTTGACCACTTTTGATCTGGACGAATCATATTTTGCCGGTGTGAAGTTGGCACCCCATTTTGAAAAAATTGATATTTTATACACAGTTCCGTTTGCACCCACAATTCTACACAGTTCTACAGTTCCTGCTAAGTTTTAACAATAGATCCGCTGATTTAGCTAAAAAAAAAAATTTTTTTTTATTTATTATACAGAAAATTATACTGACATTAAAAAATTGTTTAAAAATACGTAGAGGCCAGAACTCTGTGCAAAACCTACAGAAAGCGTTAGAACTATTGTAGAACTGTAGGAAAATAGCAAAAAGTCGGCGGGAACTGTTACGTAGTACTTTACCTTTGTAGTGGGATGCTGGCTCTGACATTAAAAAATTGTTTAAAAATACGTAGAGGCCAGAACTCTGTGCAAAACCTACAAAAAGCGTTAGAACTATTGTAGAACTGTAGTAAAATAGCAAAAAGTCGGCGAGAACTGACCGTTACGCGGTACTTTACTTTTGCGGTGGGGTGCTGGTTCTCACTTTAAAAAATTGTTTAAAAATACTTAGAGGCCGGAACTGTCGCTGAAACCTATCAAGAACTGTAGAACTCTTCGAGAACTTTAGAATTTCGTGATAAAAATTAATTTTTACGATACTTGGGGTGCCACGTGAAGTTGGCACCCCATTTATAAAATTTTTTTTTAGCTAAATCAGCGGAATTATTGTTAAAACTTAACAGGAACTGTAGAACTATTGTGGATGCAAACGGAACTGCGTATAAAATATCGATATTTTCAAAATGGGGTGCCAACTTCACACCGGCTCATATTTTCATATTATCGTTAAATATTATACCTAAAATATAACAATCTTTTTTTTAATTCGTTAATATTTACTTTGCAAAGTATTATATTGAAAAATCTCATTAAAAACGCAAACAAGCCAATGCTAGCGATAATTAAAAAAAAAATTAATTTACGAATCAGCTCAGTTATGGCAATTTTCGTACGATTTTAGTATCCGCTATTCATACATACGCATGTTGAAACTCGCATCATCATTACGAGCACAGATGTATTCATAGCGTGTCTTAACTGCACGACGTAAAATATAGTCCAATATGCTTCAAGGATTCAGGTTACAGTATAAGTAGAATTTATGCTTTCCTTGATTAAACTATACCTATCGCGGTATATAGAAACTGATTTGAAACTCCGTAACAAGTTCAACCGTCCAATGATATTATAATTATATATAATATCAATATAAGGATACTATTAATATATCCAATCAACAAATAAGCATAAACACTCAACTCACTACATGATCATGAAAATTTCAAGCACTCTGCATTTTGCGATGCGCTACGTCACATGCAGTTTCAAAGTAATACATTTTGTAAGTAATGCATTTGAACGTTGTAACCAGAGAATGTCTTGGCACACTAGTATATATATTGATAATCTTTCTAAGCACCTCACAAGAAGAATGAAGATGGTAAAATGATAAATGAATTTCCAACCACACAAATCTCATTACATCTATTACCTGTATCATACTTCATCATACGAATGAAAACTTCCCAAAATAATTATTTTCATGTCTCAAAATCTATTTGATTTAATTTCGATATATTCTGATACACTGTGAAGTGACAAAACAGAATTTTTATATTTATATTCTTAACAACAAATAACAGATAATATACGTTATTCATTGTGTAAATCATGAAAAATTTAAATCTTTGATATTACACTGATTCAAATATAGATACATCGAAAAAATGTCGATTGGTAAATACTAAAAGTAATTTAAAACATACGATGTCAAATATATCATGGCATATTGAGAGCGTTTAACCACGTAAATTACGTTTTCGTATCGAGCACATAAAACTATTTTTACAAACCGTCAATTAAACCTTGCCAACTTCAAAAGCTGTCTCACTTATTTTCTCGCTACGTTTCATTTTTATGGGCACACAAATCATACGCATAACCAGCCCGTGAACAAGATTAAACGCTATGTAATTATAAAACCTTGACTTGGCCGCGACTACAAAGGCATCGTTAATTGCGTCGAGTCAGTCTATAATGTATTCTATAATGGTGTAACACGTGGAGAAACAAAATTAATTTTGAGCTTTTAAACTAATCTTGCAACAGCGCGATACGCGCAAACGTTGCAAAATTTAACTGAAAAAAAATGCATAAAGTGACAAAGCGAAAACTAAAAGACACAAACGTCAGCTGTAAAAACAAACTGACTCCTTTTCATATTGACTGATTCTTATAGAGAAGAAAAATATATTTGGCTTTTATTTAATATTAATAATTCTTCTGATAAACAATTAAAACTACACTTAATACATATTAAAATTATATCGAAACTAACGCTGTTAATAAATAATATCGTATTAAATTATAAATATAGTGTTAAATTATTATGATTGAATTATTTATGTATTAGATTGATAAAATTTCACTCAAAAAAAGATAATCTAATTGTAAAGTGAAATTTCCGGTAACCTCATATTCTAAGCAGAAACTTTTACAGAAAGAGTATTCCTCTTCCAATGCACTGGACTATTCATCAAAAATGTATTGGAGATTATTCTAACAGTTTTCCTATTGTATGAAGAGGAATATATTTACTGAGAAAGCGGAGTGCCCTCTTACGAGTAAATTATATTAGGAACAGCAAGATTTTTACTGCAGATGCAAAACGAAAGTACTCTAACTGTAAGAATATTATGCTTAGCATATTTTTCTCTTGATTTCAGAAGATTCCTCTTGAGGCCGTATATAAGAATAAAATCCTCTAAAATTTAGCGGTTTCTGCTAATATTAAAATTATTTTTTTTTTGGGGTGTTATATTATCGATATAACAAATGAGATTTCAATCCTTACAGTTAATCTTCGATAATACGATTCATTGCAATTAACGTATTAAATTCTAACGTCTTAAAAAATCTCGATAATATAAAGAACTACATGGAAAGAATTTTACTTAGAAGTATGTAAAAATTTGAATAGACATAGAAAATAATTTTATTAGAGATCATCGAAATAATTATGTAGAAAATTCAAGCATGAAGAACAATGCTACAAAAAATTTCGAAATTTTAACAATCAGCTTAAACGTCCAACATAATTTTTTTGATAGTTCAATATATAAAATTATTTTTAAATTTGTATCTAGCTAAATTTACAAATACTTCAGCAAAACTTTTTTTCCATATAAAACATGATTATAGAATATAGAGTTTCTAATCGGTATCTAAATTGCATTTCCAGACGAAAATATTCCAATTAACCAACCCCATTATAACTAAGCATCTCATCGTCTTGCAAGTAATTAATACGACATGAAAGGGATAGATAAAGCTTTCATTGTATCTCTCAACAGCAGTTCATTGAAATAATACGTTGAACGAAATAGGTTCTCTGATCGGTCTTCATTAGTAAATTTTTATTAATATCTATCCCAAACATGTCACGTTTGTATCAATTCCATGGATATCTTCTGCAGAAGATCTTAACGAGGATAGCTGTAGAAAAATTGGAGAATTCATAACACAATCAGTGTCAGGGCCATGTGAAAAATTCTCTTCACAAGCAAAACTAAAAAGGATTAACCGGTAAAAATCTTTTTCTAAATTCTTATCAAGAACGTCAAAAAACGTCCTTTATAAAATCAGATGAGATTTCTATCAGATTTGTGCTTCGCTGAACAATAATGTACCTCAGGCCAAGCAACGCCAATGTGATCAATAAAATTAATATTAGAAATTAATATTAACTCACAATTTTATCAAATAATTTCTTTATAACTGCATGTTGCTGCCACAAATGTATAAGCACCAAGATCAATGTCAAAATAAAATCCAGTGATTATAATTTTAATAGATATAAAGTGGCATTTCATTATAAATATATTAATAAAATACGTCGACGTAATTAAATTCTCTTTAAAAGATCTAAACTATATAATCTTATTTTATATTAAAATAATTTCTATTACGCTTTGTTACAGTGCGCAATTAACAAGCTAAAAACGATATGCGTATATACGAAATTGTGAAAATATGATCCGAATATTCAATAAAAGAGATGAATTCGCAAATATGAAAAATCTGGCGAATTGTAAATTATAAAATCTTTAAATATATATCTCTTTTTTACATACTCTTTTGCTGTATAATTTTCACATTAATTTTCAATGCACGGTGAAAATAATTTAACAAACTGCTCTGCCTCGATGGATCGTGTTAATCATTACGATGTTCATAATATTGCACGTTGTACGTTTACAACAAAGACTATAGTCCACTTCATGCTGCAAATGCTTTAAAGAATTTTTTGATTGGCCAATTAGTAAAATTATTTCTTCTGATTAATCAATCAAATCCTTCGAAGCATTTGTAGCGTTAAATGGATCACACAAAAACGTTTAAAATGCGGAATTCAATTTATTTTAAATAAAGTTTAAGAAACTTTTAATTACAAGAGAGGTTGTGAAAATGTACGATATCAAAAAGCTGCATAAAGATATTGACGATTTTCCTCCATATTTTCTCCTCAAGGAAAAATCGATTCTAAATATACCGTATATACTCCGTAATAAATTCTTTAAGAAGGTTTACGGTTATTTATGGACAAAAGCAATTCATGGCAAAATTGCATATTATATAGGCGGCGATCGATAATGTCAAAAAGAATGCTACGATTGAATTTTCGTTAAGGACTCTCGAAAGAGAGCGGAAAACGCGTTCGCTGTGACCAAGGAAAAATCTGAAATCTCGGCGAAACTCCTTGAATACGCTACAAAATCATTCTCGTAACGTGGCCTTGACCTCGACCTAACGCGATAGGAGGTTTCGCAGGCTATCGTGAAAATTATATATCGCGCCCTCGTCTCTTCCTATACATGAGTATTCGACAATAAGCACGATCTCAATTCCGGGATCGATCTGAAGATAAACGCGACGTACATGGAAAATGCCTTGCCGCCTCGACAGATGCATTAGGAATAAAATGTAGGAGAAATATTGGAAAATATGCACGGGTATATTCAGCTATCTGATGGAAAGAGCTATTCGTACGTTATACTGAGATCATCAACGGGATGAAATTTTAAAGAACGAAAACGAACTGATCGAGAACGAAGTATATCTCGTTAGGCTTATCGAGAATGAAATACCTCGTGGCATTGCACTTAAAAGCGCATAAAATTGCACCGATGCGTACAAATGCTGCCAGTTATAGAATTTCAGCAAAGAAAAACGAAAAAATTTCGGGTTACGCTGAACGTCAAAGTGCCACGAGTTTTACGACGTTCACATCACTATGTTCCTCTCTGCATGACATAGACAAGCCAAAGGAATAAATTGTAGTTAGCCGTGTTCTGTGATAAAAAAATATTCCTGAAAATACGGTCGGTACGTGTCGATGTCTCTTTTTTTCTTTTTATCATCAAATGCTGTTCTCTGTTGCT
The DNA here is from genome assembly GCF_001594075.2 of Trachymyrmex cornetzi. Classification (NCBI taxonomy): domain Eukaryota; kingdom Metazoa; phylum Arthropoda; class Insecta; order Hymenoptera; family Formicidae; genus Trachymyrmex; species Trachymyrmex cornetzi. The sequence continues at coordinate 35,533 of NW_017296580.1, read as the reverse complement.
TAAGCCCTGCGAGATACAGAGACAAATTAATGTAATAATTGTATAGCAATAATAAAAACTCATAAATACATTTCCGCAATAACTGCAATAAAATAATAACAATTCTTCAGACTGACGAACATAAAATATAATTAATATTTTACTTCTATATTTCATAAAAACCGTTATTTTTATCCATAAGAGAATTTGGAGCCCTCATAACTGTGATAAAATAATGAAGATACTACATCGTACAAAACTCCGTTAGTATTATAATAAAGTCATGACTTTAATGATGACAGAATAGTCGTGATCTGTCGGAAAAGAACTTGAGGATATTTCTATGCAGTATAAAATCGGAACTCCTCGTTGAGAAAAGATACGTCAAATCAATATGCATTGTAGACTTGTTGTATGAACATACCACGAGAGAAAATAGGTCATGATATAAGAGGATCGCTCAAATTTCGAATACTGTGGAAAATACATGGCCAAGTACAATATTCATTAATACATGACTCGAATATTTCAATTGCAACATTTACGAGAAACATAGCACGTGTATCGCGGTAATGTATAACAATATATCATAATCTATCCAAATCCGACATAATTGTGGTCTAATAGTGTATAATAAATAGAACACATTAACATTAACATTCATGATGTTACACACGATATGTTATTTTAGTAAACAAATAATTTGAAGTAATGACAATGTACAGGATACATTTTGGGTTCATATTATAATAGAAAACGTTTCACTGGATCATTTAAGGCCTCAAATCAAAGCCTTACATAGACTAATAATTTCCAAAATAAAGAACGTTGAGTTTAAAAAAAATTCATTCCTAAATATCTTAAATTACGTAAATCCATTAGACAGATCGTTCATCCAAATTTTATGGATTTCAGTCAGATGTAATTTAAGATATATGTATAAGAAAATTCAATTTGTTTCAGAAACTTTAATGTCCTGTATCTCGGAAACTATTGATTTTAGGATTTATTAAGATTTTATTAAAGGAGCCTTAAATAATCTGAAGAATCGCCTCTTAAATTTATAACATGGACTTAAAATATACGCGGCCGCTTATACTGCTGCTTCCGAATATTTACATATGTATTAATATAATAATAATAATAACACTTATAAATTAGATTTAAATAATGTATTATGGTTTCTATTTTTTATTTAGACGTCACATTATCTATGACAATATAATGTATATACAGAAAGATTACATGTTCCTATCCTAACAACACAGACCTCCATAGGACGTCCTTAGGGGTCTGTGCTGTTAGAGTATAGATACTTAGAAACTAATAAGCTGGAATTGAAAATATTCTTTTTTGAATCGAAATTGAACTTTTTTCATGATAATATAATTCTTAAACTGAGTGTTGATAGCAAAATTTTAACTTTAACAAATAATGAAATGATCATTTTATTATTTATTATTTGTTATTATTTATTATTTGTTTTATTATTTCATTATTTTTTATTTTTTATTTTTCAATTATTTCAGAGGTCGACCTTTCAAAAATAATTGATTATATAACTATTTAAACCATATTTCTTCTTTTCTTACTTATTATATTTCTTTTCTTAAAATTCTTAAATAAATAAATAATATAATCAATAAAAAAAGAGATTTTGCTTCAATGCAGAACAAACATTCCGAATTCCTATATTTTTCCAAAAAAAAATCAGATCTCGAGCTCTCGAATCTAAATCTTATGTTCGTATTTCCATTCTTTTATTCAAGAATTCTGAACGATAAGTATACGCGTACTTTTACATCGTGTTTCCTTCACAATAGAACGATTTTCGCATTTCAACTTGATAGCATTGTGAGTAAGAAAGCAAGAAGGTCCTAAACTCTGATGCAAAAGATCAGGCGAAATGACGTAATTCGATTCAACCTCGACTGACATAAACTGACCCTGGCCTGTTTCTCTGAGGACAATATCCTCCGTTTTATTTTTACACGCGTTTGCACATACACTACGCCGATTTGCCGTTGTGAATCCTTGAGCTGATGGGATAAGAAAGTGCCGATATGAGCCACCTTCTATTGCGACGACTTGGAATTATCCTTTTGCGCACAGGTGTTCCGGAGGCACAATAGACAATGTACCAAAGGATACGGAGAGAGAACAAGGATTTAAAGTTAAAACAAATGTACATGTGTGCGACATATACTATTTTCGCATAAGTCGCGTAATTCGAGAAATGAGAAGGCGAGGTGTATACATAGCTCATCATTATCATGTTAATGGGGCATCATTATCATGTTAATGGAAGCTCTCGACGAATTTAAAGCCGATATCTCTCAAACGTCGAAAAAAATCATTATTTACTCATAGAAACTTAATTATCAACATTAAATGTTTTAATGTGTTAACAAGTGAATCTTTTACAAATAAATTTATTAAAGTAGAAATGATTTGAGATAAAAAAAAAATGATGATTAAAATCTTATTATTTATTATTAATTCCTGGAAAATCGTTTATTTTTAGTATATGTGTGTTTGTTTATACACAATAGTATTTTTCGATATATTTTTTATTAGAAAAAAATTAAATTTAAAATTGTCTAATAATAGGTACACGTTGTTGTTAGATGCAATTTAAGTCTATGTGATACAACATTTTCTCTTTAAATTTCTTAATTACCATGAGCATACAATAAAATCACAAAATATATATATTATTTAAAAAAAAATTATATTGATGAATGTGTGCTGTGCTTGATTTGCATTATATATATGTAATTACTTGCTGATGATCTTCAGGGAGCTAATGTTTTTCGAGGTGCAAAAAAGAAATCGTTATCGCATGGTATTTGAAAATACCAAGGACTCCCGTATCAATTAAATCCCGAAAAACATGTTTTTTAATGAAATTTACGAGCCCTTTGGCCCAAATGAATTTAATAAGATCGAAGAAAGAACTTACCAGAGTAAAAAATGGAATAATGTTACAGTGAACGTCAACTTTTATATATATTCAGATCAATAATCCATGATATTTTCATATTTCTTCCTTTTGTAAATATTTTATAATTCAGTAAATATTAAAATATGAACAGTTTTCCGTAGTACTTACATTTGCAAACCGCAAAGCTTTCGATGCCATTATTATTCGCTTTTATTAAACATACGATTATTCCGTAACTACATAATTAAATAATGTTTAGTTTTGATAATAATTCCATAAAACAAATTAATATTTATTTGTATAATCCAGATATAAAATCAATTTCCTATTCAAAGAACAATAAAAGTGAAATGTAATATTTCGTATAAATTTAATAAAATTTATACATGATGTATTGATAAATGTAATACACAAAGTACTAATATTTATTTTCTCATATACGTGTTATTTCAAATATACGCTTTGCTGAAAGGTTTCGAGCACAATATAAATTAAGCGAGCTCTCAATATTAAAAACAATAGCAATTTATATTAAAAACACAGCAATTCCTCATTTGTTCCTGTGAACGGCTCTTCTTATCAAGTCAAGATTTGTAAGATCAGTTGTACTAGTAGCTTGCACCTCCATTCCATTAAACGCAATTAAGAATTATGTAAAATTATGTAAAATTATGTAAAATTTGTCGATTGAACATATATCTTCGTCCGTGTCTCAGTAACGTTTCCAAAATCTGCATTCTGAACTATTATATTCAAATGTTGGATTTTTAAACGGAAATTATACCATAAAGATGGCTGAAAAAAGCAGCCGAAACGTAATATATGTATTGTTATAGAATAAAGAAAAATTGTATCGTACATCTATAACAACTGTGTATTAGCTCTTAGTTGCCTATTTATATTTTGTAATATTTTTTTTTTTTTAGCACACTTTCAAATCTTTTTTATTTTAACTGAAATAAATTTAAAATGAAAAACGGCTATACATAGCATACCTTTTCCTCAAGTTTTTAATATAACCTACTTCATGGAATGTGTGTGTGTGTGTGTGTGTGTGTGTGTGTGTGTGTGTGTGTGTGTGTGTGTGTGTAATAATATGGATTATATATACATGATAATCTGTATCCTAAAGAAAGTTTTAAAATTCCTGATTATCGATAAGCCGCCTCAACTATGCTTAATATGAATAAAGTGATCCACGAACGAAGACTTGAAATTGTCTTTTCTTCAAGTTATTAAAATAAAGTAGGTCAAAGTCAAATTTCGAAAATGTTGATAACTTAAATAAAAGTTCTAAACACTAAGTATAAGCGTATTCAGGCCTATGACGGTCAAAGCTAGATCTTTTTTGCCTAAATAATTCCCAGTGAATTATCTATATCCTATATATGTACATGCATATATATCATATTTTTGTAGTTATTCAAACTGCGCGCCGAAATTTTTCCGGACTTTATCTAACGCAATTAAACTACTGCAATAATATCACAAGTTAAATTAAATTGACAATGTGCTGAAAAAAAGAAATTGAGCTGAAATCTTTCTTTTACAGGAAGCACTTATCAAAAGACTAGGACCCAATGCACATGCGTTCGCCATAGAAATTCCCTCAATCGCCCCACCATCTGTGCAACTAGTACCGGCTAAAGAATACAATGGCCCGCCCATAGGTAACAGCTACGACGTCAGAGTTTACGTTGGTGAGTGGAAAAAGCTTGCTGATTTCCTTGGGCTTTATTTTCTCGATCCCAACGAATGTATGCACTTCATGAAAAACAACAGCACATCACAATTCAAAGCGAGGTGTAATTGCGTACGTTCGTGAACGAAGTAGGAATTTTATTTACAAACGAAGGGTATTCTCCATCTCTCAGACACACAATTACGCAGGAATAAGAATTCGAAACATCTCGAATAATAAAATATTTTGTGCTTACACTCGTAAAATTCAAAACGTAAAAAAATAAGCATATTTTAATCAATTTTCCATAAGAGAGAGATTGTAAAATTTTTATTTCTGTTCCATTATATAAAGCCAACTTAAAAATTCTTATCTTATTATTAGAATACTTTATATTTATGCTATATACGTATAATTTCTAGAAATAAAAAACATTACCAATGTCAGATTATTACAGCTAATCATATAATTTCTGAGAAAGAAAATGAATCTAAAAATATCAGATTTAAAAATTTGTAACATAAACAACTCTCATTAACAAAATCTTTTTTTCAAAACATTTGCTCGATTATTCGCAACGATGAATTTGTGAGTGAACTCGCGGTTAGCACCAGCTCTCACCTTTATCTCATAGTTATATGCATCGTTAACATTTTGTGCGGCGGATTTCAGCGGAACGAGCAGACGAACGCTTGCACCGTAAAACTACCGTCAGGATGGGCATTCGAGTGATCCAACGAGCCACGAAGCCGCCCTTACCCTCAACGACTATGTACAGTGTACCTCTCTCGAGAGAACCGTCGACTAGCTTGAGAATTCAAGGATCCAAAACAAGAGTGGCGTTAGCGGAAAATGAGATCATCGAGGATGATGGTTAGTTTGCGATTAACGTGATATGTTCATACCACGCGTATAATAACGTACATTTACTTATCATTAAACTTCAAGCTTTAGTTATTGCTATTATCATCTGTATTGTATTATTTCCTATACGTAAAAAATCAATTTTACCACAAATTTAATTGAACGCAAATCTGAAAATAATTTTGTTTGAGTGTTATCAAAATAATAGAATGTTTAAACTGGTTGCTAGAATGTTAAAATTTTTTACTGCATTGGCAGCAACGCTTAAATGTTCTATATAACTATTTTGTTAGTCTAATAAAATTATTTTTAGATACCTGCCTAAATTTTTAGATACTTCAGTAAAATCATTTTTCCGTATAGCTTCTATTACGTGTCTTAATATGCTATAATTCTGTGACTTTCAATGCGGCATGATGACTGTAATTATAATACAGTCTGAATTGAAATCTTCAAGCCGAGGTTTAATTTCAGAAGTTCTCGAATATCCCGTATCTCGAGTTTAATGTAAAGTTATTAAGACACTACGTATCTTATTCTCTCATTAGTAAACCGATCACATCTCATTTATCACAAATGAGAACACAAATCAGAGTAAATAACAGATCAGATTTCATTCTTATTTTCGCAGAGAACGTGGGACCACATGCGGCAGTAGAAAAGCCATTTTTATTAAGTGACGGTCGCGTCAGATTGGAAGCAGGGCTTGACCATGCGATTTACGAACACGGAGACTTAATCAATGTCCACGTCAATGTTAGCAATAATAGCAACAAATCAGTAAGAAGAATAAAGGTATAAATTATATATATATATATTTTTTTTTGTTTGAAGTATATATTAACATATATTTTGTTTTAAGTATATATTAAGCTATATATTATCTATATTATACATTATAAAGCATATATAATCCATACTTGTTATTCAAGTCAGATTTATCTTCATTATGCTTCATGACGGAAATTTAATCAGAACTATTCTAAATAATAAGAATTAAATACAGTGTATGGTACATAAAATATATGTTCTATTTATATTTCCATATTTCAATTGGATAAAAAATATGAGCACGTGAAAAAACTTTTTACTTAGTTAATAACTGCAATATACATATATAACGTTCAATCAATGACCGCTGTATATAAAACGATAAATGAAAATTCTTCTTATCAACTTTAACAAAGAGAGTTTTTATTATTATTTGATTTTCATTGTAAAATAATTCATATTCTTACGGTTTAATACGATTACCCGCTACAACAAAATAATTTTGTCAAATATATACATATATAAATTTTCGGATTAGATCACTCAAGATTTATATTTTACGCGGGAACATAACACTGGAAGAAAAGTTAGAAACTGGATTTTTTGTCACTACTTTCAGAATAGTGCACTATTTCGTTTTACAACTTTAATTGTTTAGCTGCAAAAGTAAAAAAAAGCAATCTTTTTCAATCAAAACAATATTGACGTACATGAAAAAAAAAGAATCATTTATCGCATGAAGAATTAGTTCACGGAATTTTTTCACTAAATTTTTGCTGAAAACTCAATTTTTTTCAAATAATTGTGGATTAATAGGCAATACTATGTATCGATCCTTGATTCTTAAATAAATAAATCAAGACTTACTAAAAAGAGTTTGCTCCATAACATCAAGACTACCAGCGACCTATCGATTTCATCGTTTTTAACAAGCAATAATAAGCGAATTTTTCTTCTTTTCTTCCAAAATAATTAATTGCGATCGTAGATTAAATAGGAAATTATATTCTCTACTTCGTGAAACGTCAATGGAACTAGTTCATGATTCAGCAACTATCGCGTGGCAGTCAATATTTCAAAATTCAGCCGTGAATCCCACCAATTGTTCCTTTTCTGATGCTCCTTGGGGATCCAAATACTTGGGTATTCATATCCCGGGGCGTTTGCCGGTCTCCCTATCAGACACACGCACGTTTCCATCCATTTATTCATTCTTTGTTTTTTTCTTGTCACGACTTTCCGTGCACGCAATGCCTGATGTCGAATGCAAAAGAGGCCACTCGTAAAACCGATTACGATCTCCTGCGTGATAGAATCGAAGAAAAATAGGCTTAACCATCCCTAAAAGGATCAATTGATGTTTCTTACAGAATCGTGCTCTCGGATAAGTGATGAAAACTTTCGATAAATGAAAAAAATTACAAAATTACTCTGAAGTCGTTATACCCTTTATTTAATTAAACATTTATTCTAAAAGTCACGAAATAAAAAAATTTATTCTAAGCCAAGTACACGGAGAGAATCAAGAAAATTAATCAGAAACATCTTTAAAAAAATTAAACACTTTTAAATTACTTTATAAATATAAACTGTTCTGTCACAAATTTCAATGAAAATATCTCCTGAAAAGAAATAATAAAAGATCCTAAATTATTTTTGCAAAGATTTTTATCTACCTGTTTTTCCATTTTTCTTTACCTTCTATCGGTTTTTCTCAAATATTTATAAAAATTATAAGTTTGCACATTTTCATTTTGGATCTTTTGCACCAAATTACAATATTAATTTATAAATATATTTACAAATAATTTTAATTAATTAAATTAGAATAAAATTAATGATAGATTTTTGGCTTCGCGCTATACAATTTAATTTATTGATTATTAGAGAGATATATAGTAGTGCCACTCCCAGCTTTCAAATTAACTATCGCTTCGCGCGCGCGTGCGTTAGACTTCTGCAAATTTAATAAGCATGTTTAGAACATTCACATCCCACGAGCTCAATGAAGTTGCATCAACGTAACGTATTAATAAGACCGTTATTTACGTGACATGTACTCAAACTTTAATAAGTATAGCTCTTCGTTAACGCTTTTTGAGCAAGTAATCTAAAAAAGTGATCTAATATTCAATAAACAATAAATTAATTTTTGATAATTCAACAGTGCCTTATGCATCAACCAACAATAAATTACGAATTTTGGGAAAATTGATCGCTTTTTTTAAACATATTATATAATAGGCAAAAATATCAGAATGATATAAATATATTTATTACTGCAATCAAACTGAGTACAAATTTAAATCAATTAATAGTTCTTGTAGTAAATAAATATACATATATTTACATTTAGCAAATGTTCAGATAGTACTATTCAGAGAAATGTATATTAAATCTAGTACATTTTTTTCTCAATGTAGTGGGCAATTCTTCAAATGTTTATCTTCGCAATAATAATTTATCTCAAACAAGTTTTAATCAAAGAAAACCAATTAAATTAAATCAGGTTGTGCAAACGCTCGTACATTTTTTCTCTGTGCTTTTCATTTTCTACACTTCTTTCAACACTGCGACTATATAGAATAGTGCGAATAATCATCCCCGGACAGTTAAACGTCAAGAGTTAAATGTTATAAGATAATACAGTGCTATTGTACAATAAATTATATCGCGACGCAAAAACCGCAAGAGAACATTATTGATTAATTTGATTTTTAGAAAGAAAGTGATATTTCAAATTTCATGAATATTCTTAGTCATAGGACAAATCTTTCACTCAATAAGAATGAAAAGAAACAAAAAGTTCATATAAATTCAATGTTATTTTACCTTTAAAAATGACGAGCAACACTTTCTAATTTTTTTCAAATATCAGCGATATATGCATACGAATTCTAATGATATACATACGAATACTTATAATTTTTAAAGAAATATTGCTATATTCTTTTCTATTTTTCTTCATTATCTAAAATTTTTTTATTTAAAATCAGATATCTGTAAGATATCTGTATATATGTTTGCTTTCCTTAAAGTTTAATGTTATAATGTTTCTTCATTTAACTGGTAAAACCTTTATGTCACAAATCCAATGTAGACGCTGTAATGTATGAATAAATGAATGAAGGAATCAGTAAGAAATAAAATAAAGACCAAAGTCAACAGACATTTTCACACAAACATATACCGGTTGTTGAATAAATAAACTGTATGTTTTATTACTTACAAGGTAATAATAAGGAACAACGTTGTATTCCACATCTAATATTCTTTATACTTCATAACTTGATTACTTGGCCTTCTATGTAGCAATTGCACTTACGCTAAACTACTAACGTGCATCGGCAATGGTCTACCATAAAGTGAAACTTCGTAACCGATCTAATTTCTGGAGTAAATATTTGCATAGTAGTAGCGTTTTAGCATAACATTTACATATACCGATGACAATTACACAAGATAAAAGTGTTGAATATATTGCGCAAATAAACATTGCACTTTTATGCCATTCGATTCATATGATAATTAACGGTAATATTTCGAAAATTTAAATGCTTTTATGAATTATAAATAACAAATTTTTTGTTACTTTCGATTTCAAAAAATTCGCTCCGACAATTATTACAGGAAAAAAATCACGAAAAATAAACTGTTGCATGGAGTCGCATGAAATTTTAATAACAATTGCTTTCAACTTTTTCAGTTAATGTTTCAAAGTAAAAAAAATACAGTTATATTTCTGCTAGAATATTTTATAACAAAAAAATTCAAAATCCTATATTGTAGACTCGTGTGAATTAATCATAAAGTATTTAAAGCCTTATCAAGTCAATAACATCAGTTGTAAACGTGTGATAAAATCCTCTTTATTACAATGTACGTTTCGATCCTGTGAATCGGATCCTTCTCAACATTCTTTACGTATATACATCAATATCATTGAGTTCCCTAAAACACTACATACCAATCAATGTCTTTTACCTCTTCTCTTCTTATAGATATAATTTCAATTTAGTTATACAATTTTACTTACATGATATCTTAAAACGTATATATAAATTTCTCTGTACTGTTCATGTCTGATGTCAACGTTCTACTAAAATCGTTCAAATGTAAATTATTATTATCTCCAACCTCTAATCATGTATCCTACATTCGCCGACTATTATAAACATTCACGGTTACATATTTATATTTTCGATAATAAACATTCATATGCTGAGCTCAGTTTTTCCGTATCATTTTGTAAATTCAATCCCCTCTTTTGTTTATTAATGTAAATCATTTCAGATGTAAGTCGTTTATTTAAAATCACCTCCTCGTCCAAAATCTCAATATCGTCCCATTTAAATTCATATACATAACAAAAATGAATTTTTCACAGCTATTCGCTTGATTCTTGACTCGACTTATTTTACGTTCAATGACATGTATTACAGACAATCTTATGGTTTACCAATGGGCTCACCACTGTCCCCTGTCATAGCTAACTTAGTTTTACAGGACCTTGAGACCAATTGTCTCAATAGATTATCGATCAAACCTACCTTTTATATGAGATATGTTGACGACATTGCATTAGCAACAAGTAGTAGCAACGTTAAAAAGATATTAAAGGAGTTTAACGGTTACCATGAAAGATTACAATTTACGTTAGAAGAGGGGAAGGATAGATTAAATTTTTTGGATGTGACTATGATTAAGGATAACAACAATAAAGTGACATATGATTGGTACCAAAAGCCCACATCATCGGGAAAAATGTTAAATTATTTCTCACAACACCCATGGTCACAAAAGTTAGGTGTCATGTATAACATAATTGATAGGGCATTACTTTTATCACATCCGAGATTTCACAATTGTAATTTAGATAAGGTGATTAGAATGTTATTGGAAAATGGATATCCTTTACAATTAATAATTACAACAATAAAAAAAAGAATTTTTAATAAAATGGATTTAAATAAGAATAGGGATAATAAGATAAATGATCAAACGACCACTAAGAATGTGAAATATTTCACGATACCGTTTATCGCAGAATTAGGAAATAAAATAAAAAATCTATTTAGTAAGTATAAGGAGATAAAAGTTGCATACAAAGGTCTTAATAAATTAAATAGTATAATTAGGGTGCAAAAGGACAGGATAGACAAGATGTCACATAGTAATGTCGTATATAAAATAGCATGTAGAGACTGCACAGCGACTTACGTTGGCCAAACAGGTAGAAATTTAAAAAATAGAATTGCAGAACATAAGAATCATATCAAATGGAATACGAATCAAAAATCAGTAATTACAGAGCATAGGATGAATTTTGCACATGAATTTAAATGGGACGATATTGAGATTTTGGACGAGGAGGTGATTTTAAATAAACGACTTACATCTGAAATGATTTACATTAATAAACAAAAGAGGGGATTGAATTTACAAAATGATACGGAAAAACTGAGCTCAGCATATGAATGTTTATTAGCGAAAATATAAATATGTAACCGTGAATGTTTATAATAGTCGGCGAATGTAGGATACATGATTAGAGGTTGGAGATAATAATAATTTATATTTGAACGAGTTTAGTAGAACGTTGACATCAGACATGAACAGTACAGAGAAATTTATATATACGTTTTAAGATATCATGTAAGTAAAATTGTATAACTAAATTGATATTATATCTATAAGAAGAGAGAAGAGGTAAAAGACATTGATTAGTATGTAGTGTTTTAGGGAACTCAATGATATTGATATATATACGTAAAGAGAATGTTGAGAAGGATCCGATTCACAGGATCGAAACGTACATTGTAATAAAGAGGATTTTATCACACGTTTACAACTGGTGTTATTGACTTGATAAGGCTTTAAATACTTTATGAACAAAAAAATTGTTTCAAAATTTTTTATACACGAACTTATTTCGATTATTATTCAATAAGAGTAACGAATAAAGATATTTAGCAATTTTCAAGTATCTCCTGTGTAAGAGAATGTTAATTACTCGACAAATCGCCAGCAACTTTTAGTATTCCAATTTCAAGATGTATTTCGCTTTCAACTCCTACAATTACATCTTACAGTTCCCTTCTAATAAGTATCTACAGTTCACATCTTGGCTATATTAGCGAACTTAATCCAGCTCTCAGTATATACACAATACGATTATGCAAGTGTAACTTATGTAATAAAACCATGGATGATATCAGAGAGGTACAGAAACGTTCAGACCGAAATGTTTCCACTTTATGCTTCACTATTATCCTAGTAGCAGTACGTTAATCTATTTGGAAAGAAGAGAATCAAAGATCTCTCTATAGAGAAATTTGAATTAAAAAACGAAATTTGATTCTGTCATTTAAAAAGTATGATACTTAATTTAGTCATACGTAGATGTATTTAGTTTCATGTTTGTTTTACCATATTTACACTTATGCAAAATTCTATATTTATATTTTATAAAAAATAGAAACAATTCATATTGTGATATATAGTTTTAAAAAATGAACAAACACACAGTCAATACAAAATTTATTGTATTTAAAAAATTTTTCTCTTTATATATCTTATTAATGAGAAAGGACGCAGTCACAAAAATCCATAATTATAAAACGCAATGAATTAATTGGACAGATTCTATATATTAATTGACACAAACTTCGTCCTTAATCGAGACTTAAAGGAAAAGCGGAGGCTCGAGTAGCAATCGTTGGCACACAGAATATTGATTAATTCAAATCGTCAGTTTCAAAGGGGAAGTTCAAGGAGACCTACTATAGTGTTTATGTATATATATATTATCCTCGGACAGTGTATACGTATGCATAAACACTACATGTATACAACGGATAATTAAAATAGAAGATAAAATAAATATTAGTAACATATATCGTAATATGTGGCTAATTTAGAAATTTAGTAAAAAGTAGTTCAGATGCATGTGCTAAAAATAGTTGCAGACTAATACTTTGATCTATTAATCACTAAAAATCATTTTTGAGATGTTAAATCATCTACTGAGTCTTATCGACTTTTATGTTTTTGTAATTTAGACTTTTGCAAAAATTGTTCTCTTTACCAAGATTTATGCTACAAGTTGCAGAAACAAGTTTTGAAAGCATAACGAGATTGCGTCTGTCTGTTCACTCAAGAATTCATAGCATTCTATCCGATGCCTAATTAAATATTCTATACATGAGTGAGTAAACCATTAAGCATCGTCGCAATTCAACTAGATGAAATAATTGAAAATTAAGAACGAAGTTATAAGTTTCTTGGAAAAATTTTAAAACCTCAAATAGGTAGCTAGTTTTTTCTCTTAAAAAAACATTTAAAAAATAGCAAAATAGATTAAATAGAGATTCTATTAAACCGGAATTCCTATTAATAGGAGCAATCATGTATCGATACACGAATAACAATATTCTATTGATTCTTTAATATACCTTGCCATGAAAAAAAAAAACAATAACATACAAACGATATCGGCGATATTTTCCTAGCGATGGACAAGAGCCATTTCCATACGAAGCTATCGAAAAAAACGACGACAAGAAATAAGAAAAAACATCGCACCGTTAAATCTATAATTCAATTTGTTTCGCGCACATGCAAGAAGCAAAAGACAAAAAGGCGATGATATCGAATTGAATCTGCCTGTGATAATCTGCGTTGATTTATTCGACATTTTCTTCTTATGAGAACGCTCGCAATACGAATAGCAATTTCTCTCAAGGAGAAATCAACCCGATGAGATGCCAAAGGTTACGTCATGACAGGAAATTGTGTTCACATCGCTTTTGAGCGCTACTTCATTAACAGCAATGGAGAACGTTGTTTGAAAATAGGAACACAGTACATCTTGCCGATATTCTGTCCACTAGCCAGAAAGGATAGGCGCGCGAGCAACCCCATCATGTTAACTCTGTCCAACAGTTAAGCAAACAAAACGACACTCCTTGACCACCTGTAAGCCACACGAGTTATATTTCGTAATCAAATTTAAGTTCGTGGCCAATATATGGATATAATAGACATCGCAGAATAACAACTGGCTTTCATAAATGCTAATTCAGAAATATGTACATATAGGATGATAGTTTTAGATTAAATACTCTAAAAGATAACAACTAATTCACATCAAGATAACTTTATACGACCATATAGGTATCCGAAACAACTTACAATTAGTTTCAAAGATACAGGGTGCGTCAAGTTAAAAGAAAAACTTTAAATTGGATACTCAATCTTAGCCATTTCGAACATACGAAATGTTTACTTTACAGGTAATCGTCGTACAACATGTGGACGTCTGTATGTTCAGCAACGGCAAATTCAAGAATGTTGTAGCTTTTGTAAGCTCGCAAGAGGATTGTCCTGTAGGTCCAGGTAGTAATTTGCGAAAAATTTACACTCTCAGGCTTGTTAAGGGCACAACTAAAAATTGGATCGCATTGGAGGACAGCTACGCGAAAACCGGAGCAAGTCTGGCCTCAACGGTTACTAATCCTCGGAATGGACCTGATGATAGGAACGTTTATACGATTTACGTATCTTATTATGTGAAGGTAATTTTAAATATTAAAAAGGAAATAAAGATCGTCAGATGAACCTATTATAGAAAATAAATATATAATTTTCACCTAAAACATTGCAAAACCTGAACTATTGCAAAAAAAAAATGAAAACTTTCGATTATAAGAACAAATTCTGGAAAAAATTTATTATATGATATATTAGATGTGTGTGTGTGTGTGTGCTTTATTTCAGATAAAAATGAATACAAATAAAGTATAGTTTGACATTATCGAAAACATGTATTGTTGCATTAATTGATGCAATATTATTTTAAGGAAAAATAAGACATCTTTTTGGTCGATCCAAATCCATTTAATTTAAGCAAATTGATTTATTTTGGATTGATAACTATTTAATTTTAGTTATCAATCTAATTATAGTATGAAATTGTTACAGAGTATTACAAAAAATATTTTATGAAGATTCCCAATTGTTTATCATTTTTTTCTTTAAGGTCAAACTGTTTATCTCAGTGATGGGTGGTGAAGTATCTTTGAAGCTACCATTCACGCTGATGCACAGTAACATAGATACAGATCTCGTGGGATTCCCGTCTCCTACTCGAGAGGTATCAAAAGAATTTGAAAAAAGCACGAATAAAAGCACAGAGAAATGTGATAGCAGTAGTAGTCATCAAAATAAGGAGAATAAGCTGGAGGCCATTAAAGAACAGAAAGAATCAAGGGTAAGCGATGTGGACCTGATAGAGCACTGCGAGGAAAGCGACAACACCTGAGAGCGGGCGCAACAAGGCGACGCGATGTCGCGGCCGTCTGTCAGAAAAAGAAGTGATGCGAAGGTTATCAAGAATTCCAATCACAAAACTTGTAGACTCAGCGTCAGCATTCAACGAGCTTGGTGCTGCTTTAGAAGGGCCTCTTAGTAAACGAATAAATGGAATTCTCGTAGCGTCAGTGACAATTGATAGCGTTTTGCTTTGCACCATCGCATCGTCGTAATTCTTATTTTCTCATAGAAGAATCTTATGACGATTGTACGAAATAAAAGAAAAGAAAATAAAATAATGTATAGTGAATCCTGTTAATTGAATAGGTCGTTAAAATCATTGGATGTACACATAAATATGGATATCTACTTTTTTTTAATGAAATGCAAATTCGGAAGTTATCAAATATATGCAATCTTTAGAAAACACTGAACAGCTTATTTCGCTTTATATTTTGTAGAAAAAATTATATAGAAGCGCGATTAATTAAAATACTGTATTTTCGTGAAAGATTGTGAAAAGTTGTACGCCATGCGTTCATACCACTCATATTATATTATCGTATAGATCATAGCAGAATTTTAATCGTTCTCGATAAAAGAAGAACGATTCAATTATAAACATAGTATTCTAATCTATGTCTATGGTTTTAATGTGAATATCTTCGTTATAACCAAGTGTGTAAAGTTGCTACTAATGTATCATACGTAAATTATATTTCTCTTCAGTATGAAAGAAGATATATTTCATTGAAAAATTATGATTTATTAACATTGCAATTTTTTTATCTACAGCTTTCATCAAGCGGAAAAAGATAATCTCCCAAGAAATACATATTCCTGTATATTTACAACGTAGAATAATCTTAAGATATATATATATATATGTAATATATTCTTGTAAGAATTAGGAGAATTTTATCGCTAACTTATATACTTAAAACTTCGTGAATGTAAATCGCTTAAAACTGTTTGCGTTTATATCTTCCTACTCATTTAATATATAAGAATATTCCTACTGCCATCCTAATCATTTCAACTAGATTCTGAGTAATTCATTTCGAAAACATGAAAGAATACGCGAGACATTGGCTGATATTCATATAATCAATTCTTCTTTGAGACCATCTTAAGTACAGCTTTATGATTAGTTTATTACGTCTTAACTCTCAGTATCCACAAAGGGTTAGCGTAATCCCCCGATTTTCGTAGTTCAGATGTTTTTTCCGATCCCTTTTCATTTATTGCAAAATATCTTTTGTGCTATGACATTTTAGACTTTCTAATTCAAAAATTCTTTTTTTCAATCTTCAAACGATAGATTAAAAAAAAAATTAGTTAAAATCGATACACTACAATCTAAGATATAAGCAAAAGAGAATGCTGGGTTACAAATGCTTGGATGTGGGTAGATAAGGACTTTTTTGAGATGTGAGCATCGACATCTAGAATGGACCGCTGATGGCAATGGTGGGGGTAGAAAGACGATTAGAGTGAGAGGCAGG
>NW_017296580.1:15435-18453 GCF_001594075.2 Trachymyrmex cornetzi | reverse complement strand
CACCATTGCCATCAGCGGTCCATTCTAGATGTCGATGGATGTGAGTACTGAGGATTAAGCTGGTCCTTAAGATGATCTTATGATGAAATATAAAAAGTGGCTATGAATATCAACTACAGAATCGTATTAGCGTTTTAAGACATTACTTAAGATAAGTCTTAAAATAAGAACCGATTATGAACCCAAATCATTTTATTATTCTTGTACATAAATTGTAAACTTAGCTATAACCATCTATATAAAGTTACATCTATATAAATTTATCGAATTAAAAATATCAAAAATATTTTTTCAAAGAGATAAAGATCTATTTTTTATTATAACAATTAATGTACAAATTATCCCACATTCACTAGATAAAATTTGAATTGTATATTTCTCGATAATTATAAATTTAATTTCTTTTGAGGATCATAAAAATTCTTCTCTAAACAAGGATGACAAGTTTCGATCTCATAACCAACGTAAATATTTTAAAATATTGTATTCACAAATGAAAGTATATTTGAACTTAAGTAAAAGAAATTATCTATGCATATCTACAATAACAACTGTAGAAACATTTTTTATTTTTATATAAATTTTAAATCCATTACATTTATCATTAATATTTAGTGATAATGAAATACATTGCACAATTACTATTCTTTTGTCTATAAATAATATATCGACTGACCAATCACGCGAAAAATTACAAACTAATACGAATAATAAAATAGTAACTAATATAATAGTAGTCATTTCCAAACGGTATTAACACAAATGTCAAATAACACTTCGATTATTCCTTTATTTATAATAAACACATGTAAAGATGTACAGACTGTATCTTTAACATTGTAAATAATAAATATAACATATAAGTATACTGGGTTTTCAAAAAAGTTCATATGAATTCCAACAGATGTTACTCAAAATTTAATCCAAATTATTCTTAAACTTTATATGTGTATAATTTATAGTTACAGTTTATGATTATTAAATAGCTATAAACAAATTACAAATTAATTTCTCATCCGTGTTTATAAAATATTTTTTTTAATTATTTAAATGTCATGTTATTATTTCAATGCTACCTATCCCAGATTACAACGCTGTTTATCACATGCGATTAGATATTGTTTTTATAGCTGAATATACCTTCTTTGCACTTAAAGTGAAATAGGTATATGTGACAAAAGTGAAAAAGAAAAAAGGTTTTAGTGCAGCAATAAAAAATAAATTTACTATACATATTTTGGACTCACCATGCCATTGTGCTTTTGCGTATCCTCTGACAATCTTTTTGCTAGCTTTTCCAACGTCATCCTGCACGTCAATTAAAATATACTTAAATCTCCCATAGCCATCGATATCCACATCAGGCACATTGTCCAATAACTGAGACATCCTGACGAATCGACGTATACTTGCTATACCTATAACAAAATATGTACAAAACTAAACACAATGTACGACATAATGTGATGAACAAATTGTTTCTATTTACATTTGTGTATCACATCGCGTTACAAATGAGCACATTGGCTGCTTTCTCTATTTAGTAACACAAGTAGTCACAAATATTCTATTTTTCTTACATTCAATAAGAAATAAAAATAAGGTGACACTCGTGCCAGCTTGTACTAAATGGAAAATATCTATTGTTCAATAATTGGAACTTCCCGACAGCTTAACGAATTGACGTATATACTTACTATACTTGTAACAAAATACATGCGCAACAATAAACATACACAGTACAACATAACCTGAAGCGAACCATTTCTATTTACATCCGTGTATCGCACCACGTTGCTAATAACATTCTTGACGTATTGCTAACCAAAATAACACGGAATGAACATATCTCAAATATTTTTACGCGCAACGTGATGTTATTTATTGTAATCGTCACAAAATACCTCTTGGAGCAACTTTCCGGCCGCTTGTTGATGCTAATCCAAACTTTAAAATTGCAGCAATGAGGCCCATAAGCAGCAGTGTTGTTAGACGGGCCGGATTTCAGACGCATGCGCGTCCAATATAGCTTCAGTAATGTATCCAAAGGTGCATTCCGTATTGCGCATGATGTGCGTTAGACGGGCCGGATTTCAGACGCATGCGCGTCCAATATAGCTTCAGTAATGTATCCAAAGGTGCGTTCCGTATTGCGCATGATGTGCGTGATGCATCCATTGTCCTTATTTAACATTTGGTGAGCAACAAAGATAAACGATGCATTATGCGCATCATGCGAGTAACGGAACGCACCCCTAGAGAATGGACTATGCAATCCGTATCTGGCCCAGTTTCTAAACTTTCCTTTTACAAGCCATGCTTTTATAACTGTTTCAAATTCGCTCAACGTTATTGAACTGTGTGTTTTTTGCACTGCCCCCATAAAATAAATTTATTATATATATATGTGTGTGTGTGTGTGTGTATAAGCCAGGATTGGGTAGTAACGAGTTAAAACATTAAGTTAAAAATTGATTCTCGCTTCTTACCCGCATTAACTTTAACGTTTAATTTAGTTTTAAAAAACTGTGATCTTACCCTGATATAATCTTATATGTATACGGATATGTATACATATGCATGTGTAAGAGAGTTAAATTGATACTTACTTATTATAGCCTCAGAAATATGTAAAAGAGGGAAAACTTATTCTTTCCTTTAAATCCTATACAACTATATTTTTTGGCCACTTTATTTAAAAATAATGAAAACATTATTCTGTTAATAGTATGCTAATTTTATAACTGTTTATTTTTAGTCCAAAGTAAAAATTACACAAAAACTATTTCAATTCTCATGTACATAGCTAACAGAGTATAGTATGCTTTTTCTTAATAATATTCATATTTACAAAAGAGAAAGAAATATGCACACAAAATTACACACAAATGTAGTTATAAATTATAAATTTTCACGAGTCTTAAGAGGATGCCAAACTGATTACCCAACTCGATCAAGGTAGGTCGATAATACAGACTTTTTTAATTCCAAATTCGACAATAGTGATGACATCTTTGA
>NW_017296580.1:13211-15386 GCF_001594075.2 Trachymyrmex cornetzi | reverse complement strand
CTTCCCTCAAATTATTTTAATATTATTAAACTTAATAATATAAAAATATTAGTATTCATTTTTTAATTAATTGTTTTTTATGGATGTCCTTCTGTAGAATGTACTCTAGATGTGAATTTCAACTGAAACAAACAAAAATATCATATATATAATCATATATAATCATTAATCATAATAATATAAGGTAAATGTCCCAAACCAGATAACAAAATGTACAGTGATATCATAGTGCATATGTATAAGCGTGCGAATTATTCGCACGACGTGAATGTATAAAACAACATTTATGAAAATGTAATAAATAAATTCATAATTCCTAAAAAATAATATATAATATAAAATGTATTCACTATCATTGGCGATTATAACGTTAAGAAGTTGCGCGTCTATGCCAAAGATACAAGTTCAAATCCACTTACATATCGAATTTTTAATTGATTACTATCTGTCGACAGGCAATGGCAATCAAGAAACGAAGAACATGTCATGTACTGTAAATTGAGGTTACCTGTAATACATGTACTCTGGACGCATCCATATTGTTAAATGTACAACTTCACGAGCTCTATAAAGCTGGCAGGACCAAATGAGCAGAATCAAATCGGATCTATTGGAATTTTTAGTACTTTTTTTGTACTAATTTGTACCATAAAAAAAAATTTTGTACTTTGTGCCGTTTTGGAAAAAAACGTGGCGCTGCCAGATTAATATTAAGCAGTTAGGACCAATTAAAAAAAAAAAAAGAAAAATAAATAAATAAATAAAGAAATAAATAGTATCGAATTTGTACTAATTTGTACCACCAAAAGAAAGTCTATATTATGCGTCATTTCCCAGAAAACAGTGGCGCTGCTAGTTTAATATTTAAGCTAGCAGGACCATAAAAAAGAAACAACACAAGGGCAAAAATGAACAAAACTGAATTTATACTAATTTGTACCACTGAAAATAAGTTAATATTTTACACAAAACCTATGTGAATCTGCGGCACTCGACTTCAAGAAAAAAATATTTTTAATGAGCATTAAATTAAGTCAAGCATTTTTGTAAGTCAAATGTCGGATTTCACATAGGTGATCTAATGATGGCTGGAAGATTAAAAATAATTATACAGTTTACATATCCGATACAAATTATATTATAAATGTTATAAAATAAAATAATTACAAGAATACATATAAAGTACGAAAAAAAAACATAAACATTCATTGTTTTTTATAATATATTAATAACGCTGGAGTTACTTCTGCATTTTCTTTAATAATTTTTTCTTTTTTCTCCAAATCATATTCCACCCATGTACCTGCTTTCCAACAAATAGCTGTGTAATGCCCCATTGATTGTACGCTTCTTGTCACTATAGGATTTTTATACCCAACAATGCCGAGTAATTTATATATATTTTTTTTGAATGGATTTTTGCAGGATTTTTTAATTAACGAATTGGTGTAAAATAAAAATTAACGAATTGGTGTAAAATAAAATAAAAATTAACGAATTGGTGTAAAATAAAAATACATATAAATTACTCGGGATTGTTGCATATAAAAATCCTATAGTGACAAGAAGCATACAGTTAATGGGGCATTACACAGCCATTTGTTGGAGAATAAGTACATGGGTCGAATATAACGATCTGGACAAAAAAGAAAAAAATATTAAGGAAAATGCAGAAATAACGCCAGCATTATTAATATATTCTAAAGAATAATGAATGCTTATGTTTTTATTTTCATACTTTATATATATGTACTCTTTATTTTATTTTGTAACATTTATAATATAATTTGTATCGGATATGTAAACTGTATAATTATTTTTAATCTTCCAGCCATCATTAGATCACCTATGTGAAATCCGACATTTGACTTACAAAAATGCTTGACTTAATTTAATGCTCATTAAAAATATTTTTTTCTTGAAGTCGAGTGCCGCAGATTCACATAGGTTTTGTGTAAAATATTAACTTATTTTCAGTGGTACAAATTAGTATAAATTCAGTTTTGTTCATTTTTGCCCTTGTGTTGTTTCTTTTTTATGGTCCTGCTAGCTTAAATATTAAACTAGCAGCGCCACTGTTTTCTGGGAAATGACGCATAATATAGAATTTCTTTTGGTGGTACAAATTAGTACAAATTCGATACTATTTATTTCTTTATTTATTTATTTATTTTT
>NW_017296580.1:12757-13094 GCF_001594075.2 Trachymyrmex cornetzi | reverse complement strand
ATACTCCTCAAATACATATATATATATTTGAATGTAATTGAATGAGATGCAGAGCAGAGACTTAGGTTTCAGCCGGTTTGATATATTCAGTATTTTCGTTTAATAGGAAAAACAGAACAATGAGAAAAGAAAACTATAAGAGTGTGTTTCTGAGGAAGCCCGAGGATAGTTCTCACCTTGATCTAACTGATTTCTGACTATACTGGATAGGTTTCTACTTTTGCTCTATGAATAACTGACTGAATAAAAACTGAACGTGACTGACTGAATAAAAACCGAATGTAACTGACTGAATAAAAACTGAATGTATATAACTGAAAGAAAGAATGACTGACTG
>NW_017296580.1:11852-12494 GCF_001594075.2 Trachymyrmex cornetzi | reverse complement strand
GTGTTTTACAATATATTTCATGGAGAATCAAATCGGTTCCGGACAGTTGTGAAACTTCCTTGTGAGGTGATAGCTACACGAGCCAAAAGTAAGTGAATTTTTAAGAAATTTTAAACTTTTTTACGATTTTCTCATGAAATCCAGTGCAACTGAGGTCCTGTTTGTGCGTATTTATATTAAGACCGAAGAAGCTGAGAGAGAAGGATGCACACCCGGGAGCCCGGACAAGCAGGTTGTATTATTTTATATCATTGTTCGTAACCGCTGTCGCATACAAAAGGAACCATACTTTCACCATGCACGCCTTGTTTTTTTTACGATTTTCTCATGAAATCCAGTGCAACTGAGGTCCTGTTTGTGCGTATTTATATTTTAATTTAAGTAATAATACTTTTGCAATCCATACATCCAATACGGAGATTTTTCACCGAATGGAAATGTGGTCAAACAAGAGGCTTTAGCACTCCCTTAAGACAAAGCACAGTTATACACAGTCTGTCTCAAAGTAAACAGGACTTTTTCAAAATAAGAACAACAAATGGTATTTTCGGCAAAATTGTTTTATTTTATTCAAAATATTCTCCTTCCGCTTCGATACACTGATTTGCACGACTTAACAACTTTTCGAATGACGATTTTAGG
>NW_017296580.1:9339-11819 GCF_001594075.2 Trachymyrmex cornetzi | reverse complement strand
ACAAAGTGAGAACAAACCTTCCGATAGCCCAATTTTTCGGTCAAAATGCGATGAATCGAATCTTTGGACATTCCCAATTCGATTTCCATAAAACGCAACGACGATTTCGGATGAATGTTGAGAAAATCACGCACTTTTTCGATGCTCTCTGGCGTAATCACGAATTTGGCCTGGCCAACATGAGGGTCGTCATTGATGTCTTCACGACCGTTTTTAAAACGCGTATACCACTCATGAACTCTTCCACGGGATAGGCAATCATCACCATAAACTTGTTGCATCAACTGAAACGTTTCGGTAAACGTTTTACCGAGTTTAAAACAAAACTTAATGTTGGCTCTTTGTTCAATGCTCATTTTTGTACCGACAACGCAAACCTACTGTCACTTTAGGCGCAATAACTTTGCTTCCAGTGAACCAAATGTCATGAAATTTTCACTGGAAGTCTGGAACAAATGTACCTTTCCAACGCCTATAGCCGCATTAAGATGGCGCCGCCAGAAATGTCCCAATTGAAAAAGTCCTGTTTACTTTGAGACAGACTGTGTATAATCTTACAATTGTGCTTACATTTATGGTATATGTTCTAATTTAAGGAGTTATACTCAGTTAGATTTGACGAAAAAAACGATTTTTTTTTTTATTGTATTTTATGAAAGTACAACCTCTGAACAATATTTTCTGAAAGTTTCATAACGATCGGAGCAGTAGAACCAAAGTTCGATTTCAATTTTTATCAAAAAAATTTTTACATAATTTAAATGTATTTAGTATTTACGAATTTAAAATACAAAATACTAAACAAAAAGTATTGAAATGCAAAATACAAACTACTCTCAAAAAAAGTATTAAAATACGAAATACAAAAATGTATTTAAAAATACGTATTTTAAATACATATACTTCAAATGCTGCCCACTCCTGTGCAGCGCTATACACACGTACTTTCGTCGGTATTAATTTAAAATCGCTACCTCCCAAAACGAAATTCATTAGCAAGAGCAAAGGAAGCTTCCATTTCGATTTAGGGGTGTAGCCAAAAGGATTTAGACAGTCATGAATACACCTTCCACCGCGCCCCTCTTCGGACGACGACACTACCCTACCCACTGCCATTATCCTATAACCCATCATTCCGATTATCTTTTCATCTCGGAGACATGTAACGACAAGGATCGACGGATTCTTACCGGACCCTCGGTATAAACTAAGCCAGTAAGTCCTTAATAAGTGTACTATATATATATTTAGTTTATTCATTTATAGGAATACACGATTTTCCTGTATTTAAGAAATTAAAGTTATAAGTATCTTTCACCATAAAATGATGTGTATTACAACGATATGCGTAATACAATAATAATACAAACATCAGAATGGGCAAATACTTTTGAGCCTGCATATTTTACTTAAATTAGAACATATACCATAAATGTAAGCACAATTGTAAGATTATATAACTGTGCTTCGTCTTAAGGGAATGCTAATACTCTTATGATGGATTTGGAGAATTGGGTGCTGAGTAATATTTAATATTATATACCATTCTATTATAGGTATGTAGACGACATCGTTCTTTGTTTACCGAATTCTAAAATTGATTCTATCCTTGAAGAATTCAATTCATTCCATCCAAGGTTACAATTCACCTTGGAAGTGGGTGGTAATTCTATCAATTTTTTGGACACAACTATAATTTAAAAAAATAACTCATTAATATTTGATTGATATCGAAAACCAACGTTTTCGGGAAGATTTTTGAATTTTTTGTCTCAGCATCCAATCTCGCAAAAGAAGGGCATAATTTTTAAGCATCCAATCTCGCAAAAGAAGGGCATAATTTTTAATCTAGTAGATAAAATTTTTTATATCTCACATCCACAATTTCACAAAAAGAATCTAGAATTGATTATTAGGATACTATTAGAAAACGATTATCCATTAAATTTTATATTCGATACTATCAATGAAAGAATAAAAACGTTAATAAATAAAGTGAATTTTGGTGCAGCGTACTATCAATGAAAGAATAAAAACGTTAATAAATAAATTGAATTTTGGTGCAGCTAATAAAAAAAAACAAATAACAATTTAACTAAAGAACGCGTTAAATGGTTCTCCATTCTAAATGGTTCTCCATACCATATTTGGAAGAGATATCGAATAAATTCAAGAATGCAATTAATGGTGTTTGCCATAGAGTTTCATTTTTTAGTTTGAACAGGTTGGATCGCTTTATTAAAGTGCACAAAGATTCTTTAAACAATGAACTAAAAAGGAATGTGGTATACAAGATCAACTGTCGTGATTGCGATGCTTCCTATGTGGGACAAACTGGGAGAAAATTAAAAACCAGACTTTCTGAACACAAAAAACATATTCACAGTACTACATCCACTCATTCAGTAATTACAGAACATAGGTTGCAAGACGATCATGACTTTGATTGGCAAAACGTAGAAATTTTGGATGTAGAAAGT
>NW_017296580.1:7096-9310 GCF_001594075.2 Trachymyrmex cornetzi | reverse complement strand
GATGCATATTAATCGACAAACCAATGGGCTGAATTTACAACATGATACCATTGGTTTAAATCACGCGTACATTGAAATTCTCAATAAACTTTAAGGCCCGTTCGTAATACATTATACATTATATAAACTTGTTTGTCTTCAAATTGACCGCTATGTCACTTGTTTAGAAATCATTATTTAACTGACTGTCGTAATGACAAGACACATATTGTTCTCGCAGTTATATTTTTAAAATTGACGATAATTTATAAAAATTTTAACAAATTACAAAATGTTTACGAAGAAAAGATTCATTGTTCAGTGTAGAAGCGTCGACTGTGTGAGGTAAGATGAATATCAATTTTCAAATTACACATCCGAAAATTTAATCTCTCATATAATTTTAGCTTGAGTTCTCATTGCCACTCAGCTTTCTAACTTAGTGAGTATGTTGACTTGCCTCACAGCAGTAAACGGTTCAATATTTGAGAGGAAAAACATTGGAGATATCATTTTGTCATGCAATACTCCAATTGTTATGTTAGGGTGAAAGATTGCTGATGAAGACTCAAACCATGAGTGGAAACGTTCAAAGTTAAGGTTTATACATTTAGTATTAAGATAAAATTGCGCTAACCGATAACCAGCGTCGACTCCTATCGCCTGTAATATATATTTTATGGTTTTATTAATTATTTTAATTAAAGGAGTTTGTAAAAACTTATCAGTTTTTATATTAATTTGTAATTCATCTTTAATTTTTGTGGTAACATTTAAATTGAGCAAGGTAACGCAACTTTGTGATAACGTTTTGTATATTATTTTGAAAGAGAATTAAATTCCCACTACTTAATTGGAAGAGAAAATGTCTTTGTAAGTGAGAATGAATTGTGATATAATAATTTCATTTAAGAGGAATTTAAACCATTTGGATTGGAATAGAAATATCCTCCAATAAGATATACGTACACTTAGGTATCATTGTATAAAAATTAAAGATAGTATTATTTGGATTAAGTAAATAAAGAAATGGAATTTTGCGCCAGTTCTTGATATATCAAACTCTTTATAGGAACGATACATATCATTAAAGTCAATATTATTTATTTAATTTTGTATCCGAATTACATGGAATTTAACTTGGCGCCAATTGTTGATATCAAATCTTTTTTACGATCGATACATAAAATTTTGATTTATTACTACTAGTTATAGCCACTAGTTATAGCGTTAAGCGTCTCGAAAGCATCAGTAAGTATTTTCAGGTTGTCTTTCTAGAATAGAGTCAGAATAATTCCTCGATAGAATAAGATAGATTCGATCGCAGATTGAAGTCAAGTCTCTTGAATTGACGATGGATGTCAATTCTTCGACTAAAGTGAGTGGAATTTATAACTTCCTTTAGCCCGTTCGCCAATCTTCGCTCACCTTAGCGCGACTCTTCGAGGACTATCGACGATCCGTGCGTTTGGAATGGAAGCGACTCTCACGAAGGAGTTCGATAATTATCAGGATATCCATTCGTCCGGGTGGTACATCTTCATCGCATCTTCCCGCGTCTTTGCCTTCTGGGTGGATGCTTTTTGCTTGCTATATATCACGCTGATCACACTGAGCTTCCTTGTGATGGACAACGGCTTTATGGTGGATACGTAGGCCTAGCAATCACGCAGAGTATCAATCTTACTGGGAGATTACACTGATGCATGAGCCAGAGCACCGAGGTGGAGAACCAGATGGCCTCGGTGGAGCGTATCCTTGAATACAAGTACTCGCTTATCCTTTATATATCTTCATATTGTGTTTGTATTAATTATGTATCAATTATCTTTGTTAATTGTCTTACTTTATTGAAATATGAGTTACCATTTATTTTATATTATTTCAATTACAATTTTCAATGTATTGAAATTTTTTTTAAGTAAACACAGGATTTAATTATCTACCGATTTAGTGATCTACTTACATTATGAATCTCATACTCAAATATTATTCCATTACTGACCGCATACTGTAATTCTTAAATTCCTAAATTTCTTAAATTTCTTTAAATCTTGAAATTTTAGATCTTGTAGCTTCCAATTTGTAAATTTTCTAATTATTGATTTAAATTTTTTGGGTATTTTTATTATTCAAGTTTCATAATATTTTATTATCAATATTTTTTCGTCTATTTAGATGAACAAATTTGTAAGTTTTATGAAAAATTGCAGATATTTCTAAAGCAGTCTAATT
>NW_017296580.1:6750-7043 GCF_001594075.2 Trachymyrmex cornetzi | reverse complement strand
GTGTGGACAGCGAGCCTCCTCTCGAAAGTGTTCCCGATAAAAAGCCCAAGTCCGATTGGCCACAAGAAGGTAATATCAAGTTCAAGAACGTGTTCCTGCGCTATACGCCTTTAGAGCCGGCAGTGCTCAAGAATCTCAGCTTCGTCATCTTGCCGCGGGAGAAAATCGGCATCGTTGGCAGAACTGGTGCCGGTAAGTCATCCCTGATTCAAGCCCTCTTCCGCCTGGCCGATGTGGATGTTCTGATCGAGATCGATGAAGTCGACACAAGCCAGATAGGTCTACACGATCTG
>NW_017296580.1:4076-6416 GCF_001594075.2 Trachymyrmex cornetzi | reverse complement strand
AACACTGTCATGGACAACGATCGCATTCTAGTAATGGACACTGGTAACGCGGTGGTGAGTCAATTCTTTATAATCTTATTTTTTCGTGTATTTTTTCGATAACGTAAACTATTGTAAACTATTGAATCTAAGTAGGTTGAATTTAAGTAGATTACGAAATTTTTTTTTATTTATAATTATGGGAAATCAATGCAACTATGATCATAATTTATCGTCAACATTTTTGTTACATATTTTTAAATTTCTTATTCTAAATTATTATATTTATTTTTAATTTTTAAAGGGATATAAATTCGTATGTCTATTTTATGAGTTCTTCAAATCTTTCCTTAATTATTTTCGCGCTCTTTCTTGGAGTGAAATTTTACTCCAAAAGACTTAAAATATTTCTACTATTGAAAAAGTGTAAAAAATTTGTACTCTCGAGTAAGATGATAGATTTTCACTCTTTTGGAGTGAGAATCACTCCAAAGGAAAATAATCTCATTCTTTTCTTGGAGTGAATTTCACTTCAAGAAAAGAGTGAAAATCTTCCACTCTTATTCAGTAGTGTAATATTTTTACTCTTTTTTAGTAGTGGCAGTATTTTAACTCTTTTGGAGTGAGATTTTATTCCAAAAATTTAGAGTATGGTGTTTTATTGAAATAAATTTGTTTGAATGTGTTATTTAACTGTTGGAGGATTGAAAATGGTATGTTTACATAATGCTCATAATTTTTAATATGAAAGTGCTGATAGTTCCATTTTTTTGTTCTGCGATATAATCCACCAGTAGAAATGATTATATTTTCATTATGTTACGTAAGTGTTTATTCGCTGCATGTATCAAATAAAAGATATGTGTAGGTAGTTTTTGTACACGAGAATGCATCGTAAATTGCAAGTTTTTTCTTCAAAGTTGGACTTTTATCGTGTGCAGGAATTCGATCATTCCCACGTGCTGCTGCAGAGGGAGACAAGCTATCTAAAGAGCATGGTGTAGGAAACCGGCACGGCGATGGCAGAGGCTCTGGCCGACGTTGCCCGCAACTGCTACGAGAATCGCGTTTTGATGCATCCTCTGTGTTAACTTTTCGCAATTGCACGTGACAAACATCAGTGATAGGCCATTCCGTCGATTTTTTACGAGCAGTTCTTAGACAAATTCTTGAAATTTGAAAAATAAGAGGAACAGTGCAATGTAGATGAAATTCAGTTCGAGAATAGATTAATCGTTTTTCTACGAGTTCTATCTAGCTGTACTTTTTATTTTAGTAATAAACGAATTCTTTGACACTTTAACGTAAAGCGCGATTATCGCCAATGTATTTCATTTAAGCCGTGTATACACCTAGCAAACAACTGATTGAACAGCGAATGCAAAAGTTTGTGTTGTTATTTGTTACATAAAAGTTGCATAAGTTTAATTGCTATGTGCAACGGACATAAAATTTGATCGAATGGTAGTATTCGGTGGAATCAAGAAAAAGAATAAATTACTTACAAACACGAATGTCTGAATATTCGCGTTTTGTGTTCGTTTGCTAGGTGTGTACACAGCTTTATGTAGCAAGCAATCAATAAAGATTGTAGATTGCAACCCAACATGAATTTTTTAAATGGAACCTCCCGTTTTTTTTAGATATTCTTGTAGCTTATCTCTAGAGTTTTCCAAAACACTATAATTAAATTTATTTTCATTAAGTACTTTGCGTGTTATAAGGCTTGTAATTACTGTATTACTCTGTCATTTTAGTATCAACTCGAAATATCTCATCAGGAAGAATAAAATTGAAACTATTGGGTCACCAGTATATTTTATCGTCGGCGAACTACCATAAACGGTATAAATACTTCTAGGAAGCAATTTCTTGTATATATTGTATTTACATCATCATGGTGATAAAAATGTGACGCAAGTCAGAAATTAAAAATACAGTGTTTTAATTTTAAAAACATGTGACGTTGTTTTAAAAAAGACATATAATTGCATACCCCCAGTATAAATATGAAAAAAGATGAATTATGCATACCCATATTAAGAAGCATTTTGGAACATTTCAGTAACATTGCAACAACGTTACAATGTTGCCGAAATGTTTCTAAATGTTTCTTACTCACTGGATATTCATTACTGTAATTAAAATATCGTCTCAATTAAAAATTTTAAAAGCTCTATTAAAGATTACTAGTTTTGAGATATGTCATTCTTTCTTTAACACAATAATATATTTTCTGTTACTAAATCACAAATAAAAATTAAAATCGTGTAATATCTGTGATTATAAAATTTGATAAACATAACATATATATTTATAACATAAAGAGAAAAAATAAAACATTTTAAGAACATAACACAC
>NW_017296580.1:3796-4033 GCF_001594075.2 Trachymyrmex cornetzi | reverse complement strand
TTATTAGTCTCTCCATCGCTACAGCGCACTGTTCTTGATACTTTTATCTTTTAATTAATTTTCTTCTATATATCGCTTGCCACGTGTGTTAGTATGTGATGTGTGCTGTGGCAGACTAACGTATCGGTGCTTCGACTGTGTCTGCTATCTGCTTGGATAGCTTTGTTGCAATTTATACATTGTGTTCGCTGCAGTTCATTCGATGAAATTTGAAATATGTTTCTTGTGA
Source organism: Trachymyrmex cornetzi (assembly GCF_001594075.2). Lineage (NCBI taxonomy): Eukaryota > Metazoa > Arthropoda > Insecta > Hymenoptera > Formicidae > Trachymyrmex > Trachymyrmex cornetzi. The sequence goes on along the minus strand of NW_017296580.1, from coordinate 3,804 downwards.
AGGCTCTT
>NW_017296580.1:2219-3699 GCF_001594075.2 Trachymyrmex cornetzi | reverse complement strand
AATTTTGTTTTAACTTATTATATTTTATTTTCTGTGTCATATTCGATGTATCCTATCTTATTATAATAGTTTTTGCTCGTTTATTACACTTATTTAAATTTTGTATTTATCTTTATATAACTGAGTATTTACGATTGCAACTTATTCAATGTATATACTTAATTTTTATTTTATTATATATTCAATTTTATTATAATATTTTCGACGTCGAATTAATACTGCACTCGTTTTAAGCCCTGCTAATGTTCCTGAGGCGCCTGCTTCAGAAATTGATATATTTTTGGCGCTGGGTTCCAAGGCGTCTCGCCGCTTATTGCCTAAAATCAGCCCTAACTACAGTTGCTGAAAATCTATAGTTCACGTGATGTAAACTATAGATTTTGAGTACTGACAGTGAATATTGGAATGTAGTTTAATGAGAGTCATTAAAAAGTTTAACAATTTTATTGCGAAAAATATTATCTTGGCCAGGGTTTGAATTTGGAACTCCCGACTTTTCGGGACGAGCGTAATACCAACAGTGATGTTCAAATTATTTATTTATTCCACGTTAAAATGGCTCCAAAATCAATTTTTAGTCAGTTGATTCCTTTTAGTGTTATTTTGATGATATACATATACATATGACTTGCTGTTTTGCTAATGTTACGTATATTACCGTGATAATCCTCCCACCATGATACCTCGATAAAAAATATTTCATATATAATTATACAGGGTGAGCCAAAAGTCTGGATACATTCAAATATCTCATAAACGATGCATTTTAGAAAAAAATGTTTCTTACAAAAGTTGTAAAGCTTAAAAAAACGCATTCAAAGATAGTAATTATTTAATCTAAGATGGCGTTGTCAAGGTCAAATCAAGGTCAACATGAATTTTTTTAAATGGAACCTCCCTTTTTTATTACATATTCTTGTAGCTTATCTCTAGAGCTTTCCAAAACACTAAACGAATTAAATTCATTTCCATTAAGTACTTTGCGAGTTATAAGGCTTGAAAGTTACAGTCGGTATTAACCAATATGTCCGATCGACGGCTAAAGCCTCTTGAATGTTGTTCAGGATCATATAACGTATAGATACGGTGACACGAATATTCACAGAGCACGACTGGCCCCAGCTTGGTGAATCAAGATTGCAAGTAAGTAGTATTTGGACCCATCTCGAATACTTAATAAAATAAACTCAAAAACATTTTTTTTTCTATCAAAAGTTATGTGGTATGTGTTTGTGTATCGACAACAAAAAATAACAAATTAGAATAAATTAGAAATTATGTAAGCAATATGATTTCGTGGTCATAGATGGAAAATTTGTTACATTAGAAAAACTGTATTTAAATCTTATAACACAGTCGAAAGTGAAATAATTAAAATATTTAAAAAAATATACTTTATAGAGGATGGACGATGCATTCATGATTATTATTTAATTCTGATTAAAATGTCAAGATATCTTTAATCTTCTTTACCAAAAAA
>NW_017296580.1:0-258 GCF_001594075.2 Trachymyrmex cornetzi | reverse complement strand
CCAAGACAATAACGCTTATGAGTCACTTCCCATTGTTCGTAACAATATAAAAGCAGCCACCCTCACCGTAGAAACGCCCCTTTTTTCCATACGAAGTTCAGAGAGATTCTTGGGTGATCAACTTTCTAGTTTAACTCTTAGTCTTCACGTCAGTCAATTGAAGCTTTCGGTTTGTCACATCCACAGTGTATTACCTTACAATAAAGAAGTTATATTATCGAATCTCAAATTATTACAATAATTCAACGAGTCTTCTAT
>NW_017296579.1:1421-4667 GCF_001594075.2 Trachymyrmex cornetzi | reverse complement strand
CGGGACACCTGAATATCATAGAAAATATAAGTATTACAGAAAAGTGTTTTAGATAAAAGTTGTAGGGTTCAAAAAATTTATTTACTGATCATATCCGTTTGACCTTGGATGGCGTCTTCAAAGTCAGTTAATTTTTTTTTAATGGAACACTTTTTCGTTGCATATTCTTATAGCATATCTCGAGAGCTTTCCAAAACACTATAATAAAATATTTTTTCATGAAGTATTTTTCGAGTTATAAGGCCCGAAGATTACAGTACAGTTGACATTAGCATTACGCAAGTTGTCCGACAGATGACTAAATCCTCTTGAATGTTATTCAGGATCATGTCCTGGATAACATTTGTCAAGATCAAAGCCATTATTTCTCAAGGAAATTATTTCTCTTATTTTCATTTTTGCACTAAAAATTCATTTTTACGGAAAAATGAAAATAAGAAGTACAACCTCCTCATGGAACCCCTGCCTTAGGGTATATCTACACAAACTTGCATAGCCGCATAAACGTATGCACAAAGAAAATTATCCAATCACATTTTACCTTTATAAGAGAAATGCGATTGGATAATTTTCTTTATACATACGTTTATGCGGCTATGCAAGTTTATATGGATATACTCTTAGGCCCGTATTCAGAACGCGCTTGCAACGATATTAGTGCGCTAACATGTTATAATTTATGTTACGCATACTATAGATTTTTAGAGATAAAAGCGCGCTTTTATCTATAAAAACGCGTTTTGAATACGGGCCTTAGAGCGCGTTTACACCTTGACGGAAAAACGTAAAGCGAAAAAGCAGCAGCCAATGGGAAATCTAGCTGGTAGTTTGCTGAAATCGGTGATTGCTTCTCTCTTATCTAGGATTCTAATCGTATCATAGACGTTGCAAATCACAAGTTTGTTGCTTTAGCCAATCAGATGCTTCAATTTTAAAGTCGCAAAATGCTTATGATGCTTCCGACGCTACGATACGACCAATGTAGATTAAAGGTCATTCTACATTGATCGTATCGTGAAATAAATAGATAATCGAATAGATACATACATAATATTTTTTTCCAAATAAAATACAATTAAATTTTACAAATACAGCAAAACTTTTATTGATCATTTATACAGAAATTAAAATTTCATTAATTCACAAATCAAAGATTGATTTGATAAATTCATTTTTTTTTTAAACAAAATGGTCATAATCTATTACATTTATAATCTATTACATACTTATAGGTGTTTGAAACGAATGTAAAACGTGAACATTTATACATGAAAATAAAATAATAAATTATACAAAATATCGGATAAGTTTCGACAAAGCGCTCGCGTGTAAATAAAGCGGATTAAACTGAGTCGAACAATCGTATACACTATTTGACAATTTTCGCAATAGTTAACAAAATATTATTTACCAAAAATTGCCGAATATTGGTCTTTAATAATATTTTAATCAAATGTTAACTTTACAGAAAAACTGCAAGAGACAAAATTTGTTTATTTTCTTCTCATAGAACTCTAAAAATTTTTCCAAAATTTTTTATCAACTTTTTAGTATTGCATTTTCTTATTGGCAACTATTTTTATTAATATAAAAAAGTACAATATTAAAAAATTCTAGAAAAATTCTGAATAAATTCTCAGAACTTTATAAAAAAAAAAAATAATTTTTGCCTCTGTTTTTTTGTAAAATTGATAGCATTTGAGTAAAAAATTATTGAAAACCAATATTCAACGACTTTTTGCAATTAACTATCTTGTTAACTTTGCGAAAATTGCAAAATGGTAGAAGATTTCGACTCAATTTATTCCGTACTATCTCACACGAACACTTTATCAAAGCTTACCGGACATTCTATATATTACAATTATCTGTCAAGTATATTATTTTTAAAAGAAGAAAAACGATTAAAACTAATTATTTTTTACCAACTCTTATTCGGTGGCAATGTTGAATTATTTTCAGAAGATCTTTTCATAATTGGCATCGCACCCAACAATATTTCTTGAAAAGATAATTTTTTGTTTCCTAAAGGTTTGATATCACACATTTTCTCTAAGTAAAATATGTCATTTTCTCTTCTAAGTAAAATATGTCATCTATAAAATATCTATGACATTAATGTAAAATATGTTTTTTAATTTAGAAAATTTTATATGCAACTTACTCATAATTTTTACACGTCCTTTTATTTCAACATATTGGCCTTTTTCTACAAAGACTTCGTATTCATAATTTGTTATTTGTATAGCCAATTTGTGTGTACCGTCTGTAATCGAACCGTTACCAATACTTTTGGAACGATTTGAATGAACATTGAAATTTGTTTTAATGTATCCATGTATAACTGAAAATAAGATTCTTCACAATGTATAAATTACTAAAATACATAAATTATACAATTATATATTTTTCATGTCAATGACTACAAAATTTACAGAAAATTATATTATTATTAATATTAAAAATAATGTTATTTTAGTCAAATAAATATTTTCTAAAATATGAAACCTTAAATTAATAAATGATACCATTAAATATTACAATTAATATATATGTAAGATAATTTTAATCCAAAAAATGTACGTGAGATGTTTGATAAATTCGTGATTTTAATAAGAGGTGGTATTTAAACCGCATATTTGATCTTGTTTTTAACATTTTTAATTCTTTGTAGTCGTACATTCCAAATTTCAAGTAGATCTGTCAAGTAGTAAATTTTTAACAGCGTTCGAAATTAGATAAGTTTATGTTCTTTTGCCACAATGAAAAAGAGTAAATTCCGTGTAATAATAAAGCATTAGTTTTTGTGTGAAAAAACCATTAAGAAAACTGAAGAAAAATTAAAAAAGTATTAGGAACCTGTTCTTCATCACATGAAACTAATGCTTTATCAACACACACAGTATTCACTTTTTTCCATTGCAACAAAAAGACAAAATTTATCCGATTTCGAACGCTGTTAAAAATATACTACTTAAGAGATCTATTTAAAATTATGAATGTACGAGTATGTCTACAAAAAATTATAAATGTTAAAAACAATATCAATATGTGATCTGAACGCCATCTCTTATCAAATTCAACGACTTATCAAACACCCACATAATTATGTTCAAAAATTTTAATATATATATACAGGGTGTTTGGCAACTACCGCATTTTTTGTCATACGTGGGTAGAACAGCCTATACTGAATCAAAAAGTCCTGTACCATTTTGCGGTGTCAGCAATAGTTAACAAGATATT
>NW_017296579.1:0-1134 GCF_001594075.2 Trachymyrmex cornetzi | reverse complement strand
TTCCAATCCAGCTAACAATCCAGCAGGAAAACAAGCATCTTGTACCACCGGCTTTATACATATAAATAAATGTAGCCAATAATTTTAATTAACTGTTTATTCAGTATATTACATATACACATTGAGATCATTTGCTTATACAAAAGATTAACAAAATATTATATGCAGTACATAAACTATAGAAAGTATAAACTATAAAAAAATGTAAAACGTACATATTAAACATAGAATCACAAAACGTATACATATTAAACAAAATGTGTATACGTTAAACATAAAGTTACAAAATACGTATTATACATAAAATCACCAAATACATACAATTAAGGCCTGAGTAATCACGTTATTTAATCGTGACGTCTGAAGCGAGAAATGATATGTTAATTTTTGTTACGTGCCATTTATAAGAAAACAATTTGGATAAAACGAAATGATGAGATCGTTTTAAAACAGCTGTAAAAATTGACGACGAAAATATCCTTTTATTCCTGACAGCCAGTAAATAATTGTAAAAGGTAATAAAAGACACATGAAGTGCGTTTACTCAATGTACATGCATATTCTATTTTCATTTTCACGTGCTTTTCACAATTATTTACTAGCTGTCTGAGGGATAAGATAGCATTTTACATTTTTGCAATTGTTTTAAAGCGATCTCATCATTTCGTTTTATCCAAATTATTTTTTTTTTTACAAACAGTACGTAACGAAATAAACGTCTCATTTTTCACTTTTGATGTCACTATTCAATATGGCTGTAGTGACTACTTAGAAGCTTTAAACATAAAATTACAAAATACTTTTAATTTTATTGCATGTTTTACTAACACACTTGAATATAAAAAAGAAGCAAATAATAAATTATTTTTATTTAATGATTTCTGATTCATATAGATACTTTTTATTCATCGCAATCTTTCGAGCTCTGAGAGGAATGCTCGCTATGATCTGACATACTCTCTTCGGAAATTTCTAAGTTTCGTGAATCTTTTGGATTTTTTTTCATGGCTTTGTAATTAACTTTCTTCCTAGCTGCTGTAATTGCTCCGTTAAGGGGATGCTAAAGCAACGGCGGAACTCAATTAAGGTCGATAATACAGATTTAGGAGATTTTATTGGAAAATTGATGTAAGA
>NW_017296578.1:36525-37405 GCF_001594075.2 Trachymyrmex cornetzi | reverse complement strand
CAAAAAAATTTCTTCGTTCACTGAGAAAAAAATGTAGCATTAAATAGTACAATTGGAGAGTGCTCTTCTACAAATAATAGTACAAATAGGGACAGGGATAATTTGTAGTAATATCAGGGATAATTTGTAGTAATGAGTCTAAAAGATTGTTTAAAGAAAACTGTTTGAAATCAATTGACAAACTGCTTAAGGTTGTAAAATATTGCAGTATTAACAAAATCTAAAAGGTGTAGTAATTTTTAATAATTTTGTTGCAATTTATTGCATTTATTGTGGATATTTTATGACAAATTGTAGAAAAATATCTACAATTATTGTACAGCAGTTCATTTTTTATGTTTAAAGTAAAGTGAACAAATTGTATTCACAATGACTACAAACTATATGATAAAACAAGTGTAACGATGCACCCCCATAAGTGCATCATTCCCGGCAACACCAACTCGCCGGATGCCACTACGGTGACCCCGGTCACCGTATGCGATGAGAGCGCGGTGTGCTCGACATATAACAAAAGCATAATTTCAGGCCGCGAGACTTCCAAGTCTACGAAACCCGAGCGTCGCCGAACGACTCCGAGCGTCGCCGCTCTCGCTCGTATTGTTTCACGCCGAGAGTCACCGAATGATTCCGGAACAATACGAGCGGGAGTAACAATCCGGTATAAAAGCCCGGCGAACAAATATTTTGGGCTTTTTGCTCCTAGTTCCAGCTCCTAGAAAACCGACCGCTTCCTAGAGATCCGAACTCCTGAGCAGTACTGCGGTGGTGAGCGAATTCTCCGCCACTACTGGCATTTACCGGTCCGAGACTGCACTCAACTCCGCTCTCCGCTCACCGCTCATTGCTCGCTCCTCGAACCGTTTCGCTGCACCGCGGC
>NW_017296578.1:31515-36380 GCF_001594075.2 Trachymyrmex cornetzi | reverse complement strand
CCGTCGGACGTTCCCGACAGTCGAAGTCGTGCCGTACAGCAAAGCTAACGCAGAAAGCGCATCCATCGGGGCGACGATCGCTCCTCGCGTTGCGACGCGTCGCGCGAACATCGCGACGTACGTGCTAGCGGTGTAAGCCCGCGTTCCGCGCACCCCGCGTCACCGAGCGATTCACGCGACCACGTTCGCACTGCGAATCGTGCCCGCCGCACACACACATACGCGCTACATATACACACCGCACACTCGCACTGACACGCATTGTATACACACACATGCACACCGCCGTCAGCAAACACACCAGCCGCGACAAATTGTATCAACACACACACACACACACACATATATACACTCTGTACTCCATAACAGAATATACTCACATCTTATCACGAAATCCGTATCGATTACATTATTACCGCCTTGCATCTCTCTCCTCCTTGCCGAACCTCTTTGCGACCCTGGCCGCAGCCCGTGACAGACGACCTACGTCCGCGCAAAGTGAGGTTGTTTCACAAGCAAAACTGATTATGTTCGGCGTTTTTGAATTTTCTTAGCTTAGCAAAAATATATATAATTTAGAGCAATTGAGATTACTAATCGCTCTGAAAAAATAGTTACCATGATTGATCATGGTGTGGCGAGAACCGAGAAGTCTACGAGATTAGTCTCTAATCGTCTCGGCTTTATAGAGGTAGACGTTGAATTTCTCATACGAGAAGACACGCCATCTCTGATAGCTCCGCGAAATACTCCTTGCTCTACCATAGTGGATTATTTGAAATAAGCTATTACAAATTAATATTAGCTGTTTTAAATATTAAGAATATTATTTTATAGAGCACTACAATCACGCAATAAATTTTACTAAATTTTTGTAGCATAATTTCATAACCATTGTGTAACAAGTTACTATTAATGTATAATAATAACTTAAAACGCTGTAGAAAAGTGTTTTATTTTTTATTAATAAAGCGTTTGTTTCACAGAGTCACAATTTTTATGTTTGCATGTGACACAATAAATTTTCTACAAAATTGTAGCTAATCCGTGTACTTTTTATTTTCCATTATGTTACAATTTTAAGTTATTTATCTGACAAAATTAAGTCTGCAATATTGTATTAGTTTTTTCCGAGACATTTTTCTCAGTGTTTTTTAACAAAAAACTTTCTTTTATTCCTTCAATACTGGGAAAATAATAAAGAACACTATCGTTTCCACATCATCTTGCGGTAGATAGCATGACGCGATTTTTTTTTCATATAATGATTTCCCCATTAGGCCTAATCCACTTTTTTTTCATAATAAAGTAAATATATTTGATGTCGCTGCGCTAGTCTTAGCGTCGACACACTACCGTGTCTCTTGATCCAAGAAGGACATTGTTTATAAATTTGAAATGTTTTGCTTCTCTTGAAAAAGAGAATAATTACATCCAAATTTATTTATTTTTTCATTCGAAAATTTATTCGAAACTTTATTTTCTATACTTTCCTCAATAAGGAGGAGGGTACTAAGAAAAATCTAGAAAGAACTCCTATTTCCTTTTATTAGTGGATTTCGGAATATATTATATCATTCACTAAAGTCCACTTAGAGGAGACCGGGTCTCGTTGGCATAGTTTTCAAAGATTTAGGTATTATACGTCCTTTAAATGACTGATTGTTATGATTAAATTATGCTAATATGATAAAAAGAACCTTTTTCTACATTTTCATGCTAGGAATGGTCCTGTACAGTGTATAGTTTCTTTGTAGTAAGTGAAATACGAACACGCTGCATTGCAGCCAGCTTGCCCCGTAGTGGGGTAAATTGGCACATGTCACAGGTTAAGTTGCCCATATATGTATACAAACAGTCAATACTAAATGTCTTTGTTACTCATTGAGGTTAACTGCCAAAGAAGACAGTATAATATTTATATTTGATTTATGTTGCTAAATAGAAAGCACTCAAAAATATGAAACATGCTCAGACATTAAGACAATTCAATGTATAGAAAAAATTAACTACAAATCTAACCGTGAAAATAAGTAGGTTATATACAATGAATACATTGTAATCATCGTAACAACAACTACATTACTACATTTATTTTCTCATAAGAAATATATACAAAGTATTTACCATTTTCTGCTTTTATCACATGCATATTTATACACGATAGTACATATCACGACACGTCTTACGCGCGAACGTTAACAGCACATCAGGCTAACCTATGCTGACCTTGCGTCAAACGCCTTAAATATAAGTCAACATACCCCATTTCTACATACATTTTATTTTAATGATTTTGTTATAACAAATTATTGTTATTATTCAAAATAACATGTCATATAGTAACGAAAACTTTTCGTTTAACTGATAATATGTCATTTAGATTTATTTTCTCAAACTGAGAAACATCAATACGAAATATTGAAAAATTCGGAAATCTACTTGATTCCCTGTGAATTAGATTTTTCTCTTTTTTGATTATAATACTTATTTGATTTAAATGAAACTTAAGGAAAAGTATTTATGTTATAAAAGAGATATTTTGCAGTAACTCTTCCATTCTTTTTTTCGCCACAAATACATAAATGGAACGCAATGCCAACTTACCTCTTGTGCCAACGAGACCAGGGATGCTTTCCAGCAAGGACACGCAATCAGACACAGTGTAACACAGTAAATCGTTTCATCCTTGTTTAACGTAAGCAAACAACAAGGACGTATAATTCACTGTGTCTGACTGTGTCCCTTGTTGGAAAGCACCCCCGGTCTCCCCTAATGGTTTTGATTTTGATTATCATTTGTGAAAACACAGGAATTAAATTAGATCACCAATGGTGATCTGTTATTTATCACGAATAACATCTATTACCTAAAAATTATTCAAGACTAATATTTTGCAATTTTTAGTAATTAATATCTTGTTAACTATTGCGAAAATTGCCAAATGGTAGAGGACTTTTCGACTCAGGCTACATTCCAATACGTCCTTCGAGGAAAATTTTACTATAATATATGTTACATGTACTATATATTTTGAGTAAAATTTTCCTCGGAGAGGACGTTTTGGAACGTAGCCTCAGTTTAGTCCACTCTATCTACACAAAAGTGATGATTGACAAAAAAGGTATTAGAAAAAGGTATTAGAATTAATTTTAATTTAAGTTAAAATTATTTATTTCAAATTACAATTAATTTCAATTTGAATTGGAATTAGTTATTATTTAGTTATTATTTGAATTAAAATTAATTTAAAATTATCTTAAAATTGACTTTAACTTGATATTGATTTTAACCTAAATTAAAATTAACTTTGATTGAAATTGTTTTTAATTTGAATTGAAATTAACTCTTACTTAGATTGAAATTATTTTTAGCTTGTATTAATATTGATTTTGACTTTAATTAAGAGTTATTTTGACTTAAATTGAAATTGACTTCAATTTGGCTTCAAATTGGTTTTAATTAATATTTATATTGACTTAAATTGAAATTGATTTTGATTTCGATTAAAAGTACTTTTAATTTAAATCATATTATATTTTGGTTAAAATTAAAATTAATTTTAACTTGGATTAAAATTAATTTTAACTTATACTAAAATTAACTTTGACTTAAATTACAATTAACTTTATTATCTTGAATTGGAATTTTCGATTAATATTATTCTCGATTTAAAAAAAACTTTTATTAAAGTAAAATTATTTATGCACAAAATTAATATTAATTTTATTATATTAATATATTATAAACAATATTAAAATATTAATTTTAATAAATATATATTGTAATTAAAAAACTTTATTTCATGTTTTTAAAATGCAAACAAACAGTCAGCGTACGTGAAAAATGAGCATGCGATAGATTATACCTAGAACTCGTCTTAAGGTAATTGAAATCAAGCGTCGCAAAAATGGTCATTCGACGTTTATTCCGATTATACTTTTTATTATTGTACAATAACATTTACTCTTTAGCAACAATTTCCACTATAACATAGGAGCATGGATTATTTCATAATAGAAATACTCTGGGTATCTCATATTACGATTTACACGCCTTATGGTTTTACGATCATCAAATCTAACTTCTATAATTAAACAATTCAACATATCCTGTATTTTTCTGTTAGTTCAATCTTACTCTATCACTACACGAAGAATTTATTGCCAAATATTTGTTTATTAAATAATAAAAAGGATTTAAAACCTCATCTCAATGAAACTTGAACACATCCAAATTCTAAAATCTTTTTTTACAATGACTACAGACATGGTTTAATAATGTATTTTCTACTAAATAGTTTTCAATCCAAGAGCAATAAATTTATGGTGGAATCAATAAATAGCGTTTATTAGTTTAGCAGAAAAGCCACTATCTCATATTAGGCGCTTATCTCATAATAGGAAGCTTTCCTTTATACATTAAGAATATATATTATAAAGAAAAATTAGGTGTATTAATTAAAAAATATTTAAAAAATTAGTTCTTATGATTATTAACAATATTTAAGTTAATTCAGTATAAAGAATAAAAAGTTAATATTAAAAGGAATAGTAAACAGTATATTCCAAAATAGAAATTTTTGTTTTATGAAAAATATCTTTATTGTAACTGCGCTCTCAAGTATGGAAACCAACAAACGGTAAAATTTCACTTTAAATGAACGAGTCAAAGTCAGATTTTTATTCAAGTTACTACAATGAACAGTGTGTGATATGGAATATAATGAACAAAAAAATGTTTTCGTTCAACTTTCTTTTATTTTTTCAAAAAACTTTCTTTTATTCTTTCAACAACGGGAAGATAATAAAGAACGCTATCGTTTCCACATCACCTTGCGATAGATAGCACGACGCGTTTTTTTT
>NW_017296578.1:30775-31158 GCF_001594075.2 Trachymyrmex cornetzi | reverse complement strand
TCCCACAGAAACGCGCGCCGAAAAATTTCCGGTCTTGAAACGCTAACTCTACTAAACTACCACAGTAATATCACGAGTTAAATTGACTAGTAATTTTTAACAAATTTTTGATGCTTATTCGCATCTTCGAAACGATCTTAATAATGATGAATAACATATTAAAATCTGTAAATAATTAATTCCTCTTATAAAATTCCTATTAAAATCTGTAAATAAAGGCCTCGGTAGTCTAAAGGCTCAGGACGCTCGCACGGTATGCAAGAGATCCGGGTTCGACTCCCGGCCGAGGTAATATTTTTCGCAATAAGAATTAATTATTTACAGATTTTAATATGTTATTCATCATTATTAAGATCGTTTCGAAGATGCGAATAAGCATCAAA
>NW_017296578.1:29618-30714 GCF_001594075.2 Trachymyrmex cornetzi | reverse complement strand
AGCGTTTCAAGACCGGAAATTTTTCGGCGCGCGTTTCTGTGGGACTACATACGTAGTATATAAATTCACATAAGAATCATACAAGCATTAAGATCCAGCTAGACCGTGTAAGGCTTTGATTTCTATAGTTTGTGTTATCACATGTACGGTCCTATAATATATTATATTATATTTCGCCGATTGTAGCGGACATTGTGATGCAAGATTTAGAGGATATTGCTATCGAGAGATGTCCTATCCAGCCTCTTTTTTACTTTAGGTATGTAGACGACATAATTTTTGCCGTTCGGGGTGATTTGTTGAGCGAAACAAAAAAGATTTTCAACTCTTTACATGAGAGAATTCAGTTTACTATGGAGATTGGCATAGAAGGTAGACTGAAGTTCTTAGACACGACAGTTATTGTGGAGGACGATAGAATTATCTTTGATAGATTTTATAAGACCACTTTTTCAGGGAGGTTTCTCAATTTTTGGTCACACCATCCGTCGTGCCATAAAAAAGGTGTTATTGTTGGTGCAGTGGATAGAATAGTTATGCTTTCCCACCCTAGGTTTCACGTTAAAAATTTGAGTTTCATGATAAATATTTTTTTTGAAGAACTGTTACCCATTAGGTTTCATTTTTTCGACGATACAGAAAAGATTAGAATTTCATATATATAATAATACTAATGGAGTTGATAAAAGTTTATATAATAGAATTAGAGTGAAACAGAATTATTTTGCTGTTCCATATGTTAGAGGCATTTCTGAAAGTTTTATGCCCATAGCATGGAGAAACGGTTGCAAAACAGCTTACACGATTCCTAACACATTAAGAAACTACATTAAAAGAGGAAAAGATCGTTTAGATGTTTTAGCACATCAGGATGTAGTTTATAGAATAGCATGTGAGGATTGTGAGGCTACTTATGTAGGCCAGACGAAGAGGAGATTAAAGACCAGATTGCAGGAACATATATCGGACATTAGGAAAAAATCGGGCTCTCCTTCGGTAATATCGGATCACAGAACAAAATGTAGCCATAATTTTGATTGGATGAATGTTAAAATTTTAGATAGTGAACCTTTTCACACAAAACGGTTAGTGTCAG
>NW_017296578.1:14261-28519 GCF_001594075.2 Trachymyrmex cornetzi | reverse complement strand
CACCGACGTCGGTCCAACGTCGGATACCAATGTCGAGCCGACACTAGTTCAATATTTATATAAAAAAAATCATTTTATAAATATAGATATTTAATACACAAGACGTCTGAAAATGTATGATTAAGATTTTTTTGTCTTACCTAAAATTTGATATTTAAATTAATTTCGAAAAACACACTTACCTTGAGAGATTCGAACCTAGGATCTCTGGATCATGAGTCTCCTACCTTACGTACTAGACCATTCCTTCAGCTGATAAATTAATAACTTATAGTACATTTAAGTTTGCCGACAGTCATTAATCGAACATGGCGCGACGTCGGCCCAACCTACACTAGCCGACACTTACGCGATGACGACCCTTAGCCAACGTCAGGTCAATGTTGGCAGTATGTCGGCAACCGGTTTTCACACCAATCTCGGCGCGACGTCGGCCCTGCATGCAGTACCTTAGGGTCCGACGTGATCTCCCTCCATTCGTTTTCGAAAAGGGCCAGGCGACTTGCTGATGGTGACGGAATTAATGACGGGTTCGAGTTCTGGACCGGGAGGCGGACCTCCCGCTGCGGCTCGAGTATTGTGAGACCCTCTTCGATCGATGTGTAGCCTGAGACTTGTGAAGAGGGGGTTTGGCGTTTCCCTGATTCGGACGGATCTCGCGAAGAGGCTGGTTTCTTTGCTGCTTGAAGCGCTGTGGAGCTGGTTGACGACCTTGGTTGTTTGATAGCTGAGGCGGTTTTCTGGCCATCTTTCGGGCTACCTTCTCGATTGTCTGTGCTGCATTGGCATCCTCTGCGAAATTACTGCCAAAGAGGGAGTCGTCGATGGGAGCGGCGTCAGAAGCGGTCTTGCCCAGAAAATTTAGAGAGGGAACTATGAAGGCCCGCCTTGATTGAGACACACGAAAATGGAGATCTGCCAGGAGACGAATTCCGTCGGAAATTTTCGAGATTGCGGCCTTGCCCTTTACTGACTGAAAAGATTCTAGATCCAGAAGCCCTGCCATACCCGAGCCTATTGCATTTAGCGATGCTCCGAGTTGCGCCTGAGACTGAATTTGGTGCTTGTCTCGAGCTAGTACTGTGGCGCCCAAGTTTGGTAAGATTTCCTTATTAACCTTCGGTGGGGTGAGAAACGATAAATCGTCCTTTGGTTCATAGCTAGTCAGGAGCTTGTTCCTGAGATCATCCTTAAGACCGGAACGAACCTCAGATTTTATGGTGGATAACATGAGGGGAGTCCAAGAGGTTATTACAGGAGGTTGTGTCTGCTCTCCGAATAGTTCCGCGGCGAATGCGTCCGACTCGGTTCTCCCCTCCAGCTCGTGAGGAGATGGCGGGTTGGTAAATGACACATGATTGACTACGTTCGCTCGCGTTGGGGAAAGGTTTGCTAAACAAGAGAAAAAATAAAAGAAAAGAGTAGAAAACAGTAGATATGAGCAGTCGATTATGTCCCCCGTCCCTTAACCTCGAGAGGCCACAAAAAGGAATTCGCTCGTTGGGGGGGGGGGGACATACCTGGTGCGCCGCCCCGGCCGCTAAGGGCCGGCTGCTCGTCTATCTGTTCCTCTGGTGCGATAGGGACCTCGCTAGGCCTATCTAAAAATTTCGTGGTGTCCTCGGAGAGGATCAGACTCGCTGGTCTTTGTGTGTTGATCGGAGCCTCGCCGGGCACCGAAAAATCACGACTTCGCATAAAATGGAAGAATTCGCATAGGGTATCCCACATTTTCTCACGGGATGCTGAGGAAACTCTCGAAGGTCGAACTGGTGAGCGGGTATGTCGGCTAGACTTGGATCGGGATCGATAGCCGGGAGACCTTCGACGATGCTTGCGCTTGATCCTCTTTGAAAAAATTGGCGAGGGACTTTTCGACGAATAATCTCGCTGATTCGGCATGTTAGGAACGCAGGAACAGTACGGAAATGTATTAAAGAAACACTTATCATAAAGAACACTGCTGACTCTGTGCGAACAGAAAACATAATGAGGAAACGAAATGGCGCTGGAAGTAACGCGCGCCCGTGGCGCTGCGGAGGGCCCAGGAGCGCCCTCTTTTCTTCTTAATTTTTTGAGCAGGAACTGTGAACACTGTTGACGTAGCCGGCAAGAAAGCGTGACTACATAGTTTATCCATCCGGACGAGACCACAGGCATAATTAAAATCGAACTTCACTTGGTAAGTTCGTTTAATCGTTAAATTTTTTATATAATTTTATATTAGACATTAGAAATGTTGAGTAAAAACCTATATATTTAAAATTGTCCTTCGTTAAAAGATTTTATTCAAACAAATTCTTTAACATCGTCACGTATTACATCCAAAAAATATTGAATTGTCATTCAGTATCTCTGTGATTGTATATAACGAATCCCTTACAAATCTGTGGAAATTAAATTTCGATCAAATTGATCGAAAATTTCATATATTATATACCTTATTTGATAAAAAGATTCCATAAGTACGACTCTCTATAATAAACCATTTGACCTCTACGAGGTATTATTTTTCAAAACGAGTTAATACTATAATTTCCCCTTTACTCACAAGTATGGTGTATTCCTACGTCATTATTTGCTTTTTTATGTACCTACTATATTTTGAAATAAAAAAAGTTATAAAGCTAATATTGATTTGATTACTTCTTATAAAAAAGCTACAAAGGTATCAAGGTCTATAACTTGTTTTCTGAGATTTAAGTCAACACTGTGTTTTACGTACTTCATATCTAGAATGCGAAATTTTGGATTTGAGAGGTGAGGAAACTCACAATAATCAAGCCTGATTTGTGAGACTGATTTATGAGAAGCAATCAAATCAATATTATCCTTATAACTTTTTACTTAAAAATATACACAGAAAGTGCAAATTAATAACGTAGAAATGCATCGTACTCGTTAAAAATACGATATTGTAATGTTATCTCGTTGAAAAATATCTTTTGAAAAATAACGTTTCGTAGAGGCGAAATGGTTCATTATAGATAGTAGTATCTATGAAGACTTTTATCAGAGCAATAAGATCTACAACATATTAAATTTTCAATCAATTCGACTGAAATTCAATTTGCATAAGATTTCTGCAGGGATCTTCTTTTCCTTTAAAATAATTACTAAAGCGTAATGTTTAGATAAAAGGAGTTGCTATTTTAAAAGATTCTTTCGTTATTGTAGAAAAAAAACCGATTTTTTTCTACAATATATATTTATATTTTTCCTATTTTATTTAATTTTTTTTTATTATTACCTTAAAAATTTATTAATTATTAAAAGCTTTTTTATAATTAATTCTTTTATCGGTTTTTTATATTTTTATATTTTAACACTCGTTTCTTTACCATCATTAATTATATATTAATTATTATACTTTCTCTTAGAACATTATAATATATTTCTCAGAATAATTAAAAATAATAACAATAGTATTACAAAAATGTTTAATATTCAAGCAATTAATTTAAATATCTTTTATAATTATTTTAATGGTTCTATTATACAAAATTATTTTTTAATCAATATCTAATCAAATTTTAGATGTCATAGTAAAATTATTTCATTATTTAACACTTATCCGTACATCATTATTCGAGTACTTCTTTATAAACGTAATTTTTAACTTCATTGGGATTATTTTCTCCTAAATAAACTTTTAACGAATCCCAAGAACGTACTCTTGATAATGCAACGTACAATTGACCATGATTAAAAATATTTTTTCGAAGATCTACTGCAACTTTTTCGAAAGTTTGCCCTTGTGATTTATTTATAGTCATAACAAACGCCAATTTCACTGGAAATTGCCTTCTTTTAAAAGTAAATGGATATACATTTTCACAGTATAAAGTAATGCGATTTAGAAAAATAATTTCACCAATTTTATTACCTGACAAAATTTCACATCGTAATAAATTATTTTCTAAATCTAAAATTAATAATCGAGTACCATTACATAAACCTTCACTAATATTAAGGTTTCGAATCAGCATAACAACAGTGTATCTTCTTAAGCGTAATTCATGTGGTGGAAGACACGTTGGATTTAAAGAATTAAGATATTCTGTCACGATTACTTCACTTATATCTTCGTTATCACTCGTTTCAAGAGTATCTACACTTGTATAAATTCTTTCTGTCGTTTTATCCAATAAATTAACTACTTTTTCATTTATTTCATCGACATCGGCATTTCTTGCAGATAATATAACGTGATTAGCTATAGTTTTATACTTTTTATGTATTATAATATCTCCATACATGTCTTTTATTATATCCGAGTTAGCGTTCGCTATACATTTTTCAGGAAGGTGAACATTATCCGAGTAATCATTTAAAGAACCATTACCCAAATTTAGTAAAAACTGTGCAAATTCTCTTTCTTGTGGTAAGGTTCTTACATTTTCTGTCAAAGAAAATATTTTAAATTGTTTCCATAAAAAACTAAATTTTATGGATAAATTTATAATTTCACAACGCGTAGCTCTTTGTTTTATAGGTAATAACTGTCTAAAATCTCCACCAAGAAGCACGATTTTACCACCAAAATATAAATCATTTTGCATTATATCGCGTAATGTTCGATCCATTATTTCTAATATGTAACGAGGTGCCATAGGAGCTTCGTCTAAAATAAAAATATCTACAAGTTTTAAATTATTAGCTTCTTTAGACTGAACTTTAATGTTTGACGTAGAATCAGCAAAAAGAGGTACAGGCAATCCAAAAACTTTGTGTACCGTTCTTCCATTTGGAAGTAATGTAGCAGCAATACCAGTAAATGCCATCGTATTTATTATTTTTTTTTACTTTTAAGTAAATAATACAAAGTTGTATAAATAAAAGTTTTACCAGAGCCACCTGGACCATCAATATAAAAACAAGTTTCACTATTATTGTTAGTAGTTACCGCTGTTAAAATTGAATCGACTATTTCTTTTTGTTTTACATTTAATTGTTCATATTGTCTCGTACCTATGTATGTATCTTCTTGAATTTCTTCTTCTTCATTATTTATTTCTTGTACCTCTGTTACTTGCTCCATTTCAAAAAATTAGTTATACTCGATCCCTCCTTTTGAAGTAAATTAACAATATAATCATAGGTTTTTTTTATTCCCATTGTAAGTCCGTATCGTCTTAGATAATCTTCCGACATATCCCTTTTAAACTCATCCCATAATTTCTTTGGATAAACTGGCTGACAATGAATTAAAATTCGAACGAATAAATTACGAAGTCGTCTTGGCATCATCCAAACTTTAGCTTCATTCATTGCGCGATACCATTCGTTATCATCTTCTATGAGTCCTAATGCTAAACATGCAGCGGTGAAGGTTTGATGTACTTCATTGTTAACTGTCCTCAGTTCTTGAAAATTCTTCGCTCCTTTAACATGTAGTAAAAGTATACGTAAATGGAATAATTCTATCTGGGATGGACTAACGGAATACATTCGACCGATACAATTAAAATATCTTTGACGTTTTTCCCAACAATTAATGGTTTTACCATTAATTGTTACTTTTTTAAATACATAATGAGATGGAATATCACTATATAAATATTGTTTCGCTTCGTCATCTCGAGTATTTAATTCAAAATAATCCAACAACATTGTCATTCGTTCTACAGCCGATCTTATCGCACCATTATTTATATTCTCATCAATGATTACACTATGTTCATTTGGCAAATGTACCGGTAAACGAAAAATAGCGTGACTCTTTTCTTGTAAAGGTTTTCTTAAAATACGCCAACATGCTTCCACAGGTCCCACATAACGAGCTTCGATAAAATCTCGAATTTCATCATGAATTATCGTTTTATCTATATTTTCTCCAATAATTACAGATGCAGCGTCGTGACCTTTATAAATATATTTATACAAATATTTTACAGATCGTATACTCGAAACTATTTCCACATTAATATGACTATTAAATAAAAGTAAAAGCGTTAGATTATACGGAACGACATATCGATTATTAACAATATATCGTCCAGGTCTTTCGTAAAACAATTCATCATTTCGTCGACGATATTGTGGATAACCATCTTCATCCATGATCGTTTCAGATTGAAACTGTTTTGGAAAATGTTTCGAACATTTGTTGTTTATTAAACACCAAACTCCACATGGCCCATGAATCATATGTTTCATTACTACATTGTGTAAATTTGCATTTTTATCAGGATTCGGAATTTCTGCTGAAATAAATTTATCAACTGCTTCAGGATTCAATATCTTATAATTTTGTTTCAAAGTAACCAACAAATGTATGTGTGGCAATCCACGTTTTTGAAATTCTATTACATAAACGTACGCAAGAACTTCACCAAAAAATTTTTGTCTAACAATAATATCAATCAAATAATTTTTTTTTATATTAAATACACGAGCACATATATCTGGTCTATCTGCAGGTTGTTGATTTGGAAGTAGATTTTCTCTAATTTCACGCCAATTTGGATTACAAGTCATGGTAATAAAAAGATCCGGTTTTTCATATTTTCTAACAATAGCCATCGCATCTTGATAATGTTGCAACATATTACGCGGTGATCCTATAAACGTCGATGGAAGTATAATCATTTTTCCTATATGAGCATCATTATTATTAGCAGTATTTGCCAAATAATCAATTAATTCTTGATAACTTTCAGCTCGTAGTTGTTTTTGATTTTGTTTACAATAATTAATTCTATCTTTTTCAATTTTAACATAATTATCCACAAGCCATTGTTGAAATAATCGTCTTCCCATAATAAAAATATTAATATTATCACGTACAGCCATTCGATATTTCACGTAAGCAGTTCTACTTACTCTTTTATTACTATTTTTACATCGTAAATTGTCATGCCAACCTTGATTACCATACGGATAATACAATGGATAAATCCATGGTTCTACATTAGGATCCATCGTATTGACTTGTTGTAATGTTTTATCACTTTTATTATAAATCGTAACAAATGTTTCTCGAATTTCTCCATCTGCAGTAGTAGAGAAAACAGCTGCTACTTTATTCACTCTTTGTATATTATATCGACCACGATCAATACCTTTTTTTTTTAAAAATCCTAATTGTAAGTCACATACATTATCAATTTGCTGTTGTGCTTGAATTTCTTCATGCATCATTCGATACGATTGAGCAAAAATGTTATTTGTACGTATTATATTATCTATATTAAACGTAAAATTTCATCATCAAGATTCGAATTTCGATGTAATCGACATTCTGTTGCTTCATTATTATCCACAATAAAAAGTTGACCATAACTTGGCATTTCGTTAGATGTGGGATATAATGCAGTATTAATTTGATAATAAATTTGTCCTTGAATTTTAAAACAATAAGGTCCACGTCTTTGCGCACTAAAATCTGATATTTTTGTATTAAACGATGCGAATGAAAATGCATTGTTGTAACCACGAATACGATTATAAAAATGATTTGATTTTGAATGATTTCCCATAAATAATTCATAAAGATCATGCGGAAGTTGTGGTAAAGGATCTAATTCAACAGATCCATGACTACAGGAATCATAAAATGAATTTCCTTTATTAGCTACTTTTTCAGAATTAAAATGTTTCGCACCACAATGTTCACAATTTACATTCATTTCTCCTATATAATATTCTGTAATATCTTGTAATTCATTAATATATGATGTATTAATATCGATATAACCTTTCTGTAAAGCTCGTGTTTTTTTAATACGATCTACAACCTTATTTTTATTGATTATTAGATTATGTGAGGAAAATGTTAATTGTGATTTATTAAATACATTATTATTTATTACAGTAGTTTGTGATGGAATTTCAGATAATGAACTTTCCAATTCACTATTACCGTCTAAATTTATTAATTGATTTGATGTGCTAGGTATAGCAAAAACATTATTATTTGATAAAGTTTTCATAGACGAGTTATGAACATTTTCAACGATTTCTGTATTGTTATTAACATTAAATAATTTTATATTATCGTTTATTATATTAATTTCATTATTATTTTATGTTCTAGAAACATTAGTAATGGCTGATGTATCAATTGTTTGTGATGTAGTGGTAATTGTTTGATTTGCTGAGTACACTGTTGTCATAAATGAAATGGTTGAACTATGAGAATCTATTACTATGTTTTTTGACAAATTTGTAGAAGTTTGTGATACGTTCGAACAAATTTCATTAGTATTTAATGAAAGCTGGCAATCTTTTTTAATCATCATTCGTTTTTTTTCTCGTCTTTCAGCTTGACATTTTGCTTTTCTTTCACGTTTATTACTTTGAAATTCTTCTTCTTCAATTGTTCGAAATACTTTTCTTCGGGGCATAATTAGTTATTATCTGAATATTATTTTAAATGAATATCAATATAATCTGATATTAATATATTTTAATATTAATCTAATTTAATATTAATTCAATTTAATATTGATATAGTTCAATATCCAGTTTAATGTTAATTTTGTGTAATATTAATTCAGTTTAATATACATTTAAATTAATATTTTAATATTGTTTATAATATATTAACACAATAAAATTAAAATTAATTTGGTATATAAATAATTTTACTTTAACAGAAGTATTTTTTAAATCCAAGATAATATTAATCGAAAATAATTCCAATTCAAGATAATAAAGTCAATTTTAATTTAAGTCAAAGTTAATTTTAGTATAAGTTAAAATTAATTTTAATTCAAGTTAAAATTAATTTTAATTTTAACCAAACTATAATATGATTTAAATTAAAAGTAATTTTAATCGAAATAAAAACCAATTTCAATTTAAGTCAATATAAATATTAATTAAAACCAATTTGAAGCCAATTTGAAGTCAATTTCAATCTAAGTCAAGATAAATCTTAATTAAAGTCAAAACTAATATTAATACAAGCTAAAACTAATTTCAATCTAAGTAAGAGCCAATTAAATTAAAATTAATTGTATATATAATAAAATGTAAAATTAAATAATTAATATATTTTTAATTTAAATATTTCAATATTAATTTTATATTTTAATTACATATTTAAATAAATTAATAAAAATTTATTAATCTTACCTTTCGAAATAATTATCTTACCTTTTAAAATAATTTTAAAGTTTACTGTCTCTTAATTTAATATATTTCTTTTCGTTTTCTTCTTAAATTATAATTAATTAAATTATACCTTAAAGAAAATAATTCTATTGTAAGTATTATTTTTATATATAAATAATATATTCAATAAAAAATATATTTATACATATGAATAAAATATCTGCATGCAGTAATTTAGGATAAATTAAATAAAATATGGAATATAATCTAATTTTAAGATACATTACTCAACAAAATTAAAGGATCACTTGTCCACCCTACAAAAATAGGCAAATTTCGAGATAAAATAATTTCGTGAAAAATTATCGGTCGAAATTTTTAAATAACTCGGTGAAAAAAAATCATACAAAGCTTCATAAGCTAAAAAAAGAAATTGAAGATAAAGATTCACTCTTTCGAAAGATGTCAACCGCATTAGTGTACAATTTTTACTTGACTCCGTGGAACTTCGTAAATTTCATTAAAAATTTTGAGATCTGATGCATCTTCATTTGTGTTTGTATAACTTTATGAAATATGAATAATATGGTTTTTTAAAGTACAGATTTGAAAAGTAGAGATTTCAAGCTTTAAAATGCTTTTTTAAAAATCTCGATACGATGATTTTTCACGAAGTTATTCTATCTCGAAATTTGCCTATTTTTGCAAGGTAGAACAAGTGATCCTTTAATTTTGTTGAGTAGTGTATTATAATAATAAAAAATGTAAATTTATTTCTTTTTATAAACTTAACCAAAATACAATTATACATAGTCAGAAATTTGAAATGCCTATCACGGTCGAAGCTGGATCTTCGTTGCTTAAATAATTCAATATTCAATTACTAATATATACTATATATGTACTTGAATATATACCATATTGTAGTCTTTTTCAAACTGTGTACAATTATACATAGGTTTTGAGAAAATATATGTTCTTTATGTAATTAATGCAATGTAAAGATTTCATTTCATTATTTCTTTAAATAAATATTTAATTATATAAGGTGTCAATAAACTAAAAAAAAAATCATGTAGAGATATGCTTTTTTTTTGTTTCGTTATTTAGAAGAAAATTGTAAAAAAAGACAAAATGTAGTTGCTTCATTTTCACATTACCTTTGAAGTATTATTATTATTGAAATTGTATACGAAAACAATAATAAATTCGTTTTCTGGTGAAAACTTTTTTGTTTGTTTATATTTCTGCCTTTCTCTTATTAATTCGTCAGTTACTCGTCAAAAACCATCGAGCGAATTATTCCTATTAAAATATACAGTATACATATTCTAACATTGAATACGTTGACATAATTTTCTTATATATGATTTTTGCGACAATAATACTACAGATACAGTGCAAGAGTATATCTATTTCCAAACAGAAGAATGCTAAATCGACGAGTCATTACATCAAATATCATCAGATCAGTATTTGGCTGCAATATGAACTGTTGGTACTAAATGCAATGTTCGTATTATTGCAAGACCAACATTTTAAATAATATCTACATTAAGATTCTTAAGTATTCATTACAGTCATATTAAATAATAATGACAAATGCAAGAAATGAAACGTTAATTTTTATTATATACCATTTATAAATAAAAAGATAATTTGAATAAAATGACAAAACTGAAACATTTATAACAATCGATGAAAATTACATTTATCCCTCTTGATAGTTAGTAAATAATTGTAAAGATTAATAAAAGGCATATGAAATGCTTTTATTTAATATACATGCATAGCTTATTTGAATTTACAGTGCCTCTTACTATTTTTTACGATTATTTATTGACTATTAAAGAAAATAAGCATTGAGGGAATAAGCATAAGATTTTCATTCATTTTTATAAATATTTTAAAACAATCTCATCATTTTGTTTTATCCAAATTATATTTATTTATAAATAACACATAATCAAAGTTAACGAGTCATTTCCCTTTGACATAATTTAATTACTATAATTACTATTCAAGAATTTTAAGCAAGTAAATAAATACAACGTGAATAAGTAATAAAAAAGTACAAAAATGAAAACTATGTTTTATCTTTTTTGTAGCTTTCTCCAAAACAAAACAAAAACGAACTTCATATCTTTACATATATGACTTTTTTCTTAATTTATTGATCCTCTATACTCTCCCGAAATTTTAACATTTAAATTCTGAACACACTCTGTATAATAATTTATATAATAGTCACTTCTTTATAAATTGTAATAATTTATGTATTTCACATAACAGTAATCATAAAATCAGCTAAATAAAAAATACAAGATTGTAAAATTGATAAATGTATACAATATAGAATATCGTAAAATATATATTTTAAATAAATTATATAATTATTTAATAATTCTAATAATTTTATAATTATACACAAATTAAATAGAAAAATTTTGCAGGGCGTTTTAGGAATCTGCGATGTAATTAATGCGCTTATTTTAATTACACACAATGCTCTTACAGCAACTTAATATTCATACATCGTACATTTCAGCTAATTTCTAACCTTCTTTAGCGATTTAACACCTTATCATCTATCTAACATCCAAATCACATCCTTCCTTCGGCCACTCCACACATCTAAACTCCATACCAGTTGACAAGCTGAATGGTCATCAAGATCTATAAACATCAATTTAACATATAGAGAGATGCGAAATTTTTAAATGAGTGACGATCGTAGAAATGTTAATTATAAGAATTGTAGAAGAATGTGATTAATGTAACGAATACTCCTGAGGTTAGACATACATAGATCTTGATGACCATTCAGCCTGTCAACTGGTATGAAGTTTAGGTGTGTAGAGTGACCAAAGGAAAGACGTGATTTGGATGTTAGATAGATGATAAGGTGTTAAATCGCTAAAGAAAACTAAAAATTAGCTGAAACGTACGATATATGCATATTAAGTTGCTGTAAGAGCATTGTGTGTAATTAAAATAAGCGCATTAATTACAACATAGATTACTAAAACGCCCTGTAAATATTTCTATTTAATTTGTGTTGATATAGAGGAATCCAATTGTTTTTTATTGATTATAATTATATTTTAAAAAGACGTGTAAATATATAGTATCAATTACAAACATTTTAAAAAGCAATTATGTATTTTTTTTTATCTTAATTAACATAGTTCATTATTTTATGCATAAAAGTATTAAAGTATTATTATAAAATCATTATAGTTTTATATTAATTTTTTAATTGTAGAAGATAGCAAAATATTGTACAAAATCTTTTTCTTATACATAAAATATTTTATGTTTCAATTTTTGTATTGATTTTATGATAATTTTTTGGAAGATTAAAACATAAACTGTGTTAATGAATCTTAATGAATTAATTTTTTCTTGTACTGTATGTGACATATTTTGATATAGAGTGCATTCAGGGAGTTCACTACCAGTGCTATGTAGCGCTACCATTGTTCAGGGAACCAACTGATAGCATTATGAAACACTTTTGTGACGCTATTGTTGGTAGCGTTTAACGTCATGACTCGCACTACGAAGTACGAATGCTATCGCCAAAGAAGTAATGTGTTGATACCGTAACGTTGCGTAGCGTTCGTGTGCTCCATGAACAGCGATAGTGTAGTCAGTAGTGAATACTAAAATGAACATTGTTGGCTGATACTTCGAAATGAATAATCGCAATAGTATTCATTATATTATACTTAGCTTTTAAAATGGATTACATGGAAATGGAATTGCGTGATGGAGAGTTATAGGAAAGTTATATGTTAAAATTGAGTCCAACGGATGTCATTAAAGCAAAAAATTATAAGGTTATGGTTGTCCAATATTTTGTAATTATACAGTTTAGCTACAAAATCAATAAAATTAGGCTAGTTCAACGCGTTTTTGCATAAAACGAAAGAATCTAGCAAAATCTAAAAAATCTTAGGCAAATTTTATTTTCAGGTTATTTCCCCAGAGAGACAATACCTCTCTGGAGTGATACAGATATAAGCGGCTATGCCGCGCGCCAATAAAAATATATTTCTTGCGGGGGACAAGGGCCCTCCCCGCACGGGCATTTAAAACTAGAAGGCTGAGGGGCAAGCCCCCCAGCCTACGCCATTTTATCACATATAAATATCATCCCCCCAGCACGCAAGCTGGGGGGATTCGTTATCACAGTGTTTTGCTCCTCCGGGATATCACAGTGGTGTCGTCAAAAAATAAAAGTCCTAGAGGAGCGCGCGCAGCAAATACATAATAAAATTAAAATTAATAGGTGTATATCGCGCACATTCACACGACAGTCAGGCATACACACGACAGTCAGGGCCCCACAGACAGATAGTGTAAATAATAAAATATAAAAAAAAATATATATATAGAAGAACTAAAAAATTAAAATAAAGAAAAGTACAATAGTACATAGGAGAAAAAAGTAGAAGAAAGATAGAATAAAGAAGATAGAAGAAAGATAGAATAGAAAGAAATAGAGAATAAAATAGCGTAGCTAGTAGGCAGTAAAAGGTACAAAAGTACGTAGAATAAATAAATAAATAAATAATTAAAACCAATAGAGAGGTGTCCCGTCCAATAGTCACTAAGTATATATTAAAATTAAATATTAAAAAATTTATATATACTACATTAAGCGAATAGCGCCAATATCACAGGTTTCATATAATAAATAATTGGACATTGGGACACTCTCTATTAGGTTGAAAAGGGGAGGTTTTAAATCGCTTGATGATCTTAATTTACTTCCAGAAGTTGATGGTCTATCTGAATTCGTTGAATCGATCTTATTGCTTTTACTCATGTAAGTGTATTTTTTGTAACATTTCTTATATACAGATATAGAACCATCGATTCTATATAATTTTCTTCGCAACGATTCATTGCTTGTCTGGTAGCAAGAAGTTCGCAATATTTTGCAACCTTTTTCTTGAATGGAAACAATTGCACTTTCGTCTATGCCCAAAGGTTGTTCACAAATAATGCAATTGTTATCAGACATCTTGTAAGTAGGTATACTAGGCGGATTCTAAGCCGGGTCCTCTGAGGGGAGTGCGGGGCGCGGGGGGGAAGGCACGGGGGAACCGTAGGCGAAGGAAGACCCGGCGCTATCGCGGTGTTTACGTAAACACCGATAACAATGATACATGCAGCCATCATTGGGGACG
>NW_017296578.1:2079-14191 GCF_001594075.2 Trachymyrmex cornetzi | reverse complement strand
AGCAGAGACTCTTTTTCGGAAACGGAATCGATCATATCACACGTTCGTCCAGACTGGGAAGACACCGATGAATGTTTCAATATGTATACTTGCGATACAAGTGATACAGATTCATCGGATTGTTCACAATACTCAAAAAGACAACGATTACAGTAATATTATAAAATTCTGAATAGTTTAAATTGTGCATTGATGTTGATGTTTAATAAAATATTGACAATATATTGAATAAATCTACTTCAATATTATGTAAATTGATCCCATGTATACAGTGGATTAATAAAAAATAGTGTACAGTTTAAAAGAAGCCATTTTTCGCCAAAAAAATTTTTCAAAAATTAAAAAAATTTTTTAAACCCGTTTTTAAAATTATTCTTGACATTTCAGACCATATTGCTCATACATATCTTAAAGAGCATTAAAAAACGTATATTAAAAAAAAAAATTTGTCGCTAGCGTGTGTTGCACAGTAGTTATCAGCCTGCCAATTTTAAAATTCAAACTGGCATTACGGCCGTACTAATCAATATTTTTAATTGAAATTTAGTACACTCAATTATGACCACAAGAAGTATATTTTTCTATAATATCATTAAAATCGAACGATTAAAAAAAAAGTTATAAAATAAAAACCAAAATTCATCGTTTTTTGGAGTTTTAATTTTTTTTTTAGGTTAGGTTGCAATATTTCGAATTCGACCATCTTACATTTTTTGTAGTAAATTTTCTTACGAAGACACTGGTATTTTTTTTTTCTGTACGTTGAAGGGGATCGGAGATATGAGCGAAAAACTGCGCATTTATTGCCTTTTGTGTACAAATTGTTAAAAAAAATATGGTTCTGTTCGTCGGCCATATTGGAAAACTCAGGTTCCCTTTATTTGCATCATTTGTGACCGATTCCATAAAAAAAATTGCTCCCGTCGAGTAGTTCCCATCTTTTTTTAAATTCCGGTAATATGACTCCACTAATAGAAGTAAATAAATTAGCTAAACATTCCACAGAACTCTAATTCTCCATTTTACATTAGTACTTTTGGATTGTAACATTGTTATTAATTGTGCCACACAGGGCTAATGCACATTGCCAGCGTCACATTTGCTTCTTGCGCCAAAAATTCCAAAAGGACATTATCCTCACCATTTCGTAGCGGCGATGACGACGACGTCGACGACGACAATGACGTTTCTTAATATAAAAAGTTTCAGATTCGTATTTTGCGTCGCAATATCTCCGCTCGTAGAGCACGTAGAGAAAATACAAAAACACTTTCATTATATATGCCGACCGGTTGCAATCGATTGAGCACACTTAGAACTTGATCGGTTCAGCCCTTATTGAGATTCGATAATCTCGATCTGTCGCAACTCGCCGGCTCGCGTAAAGTAGCTACAATAGTGGCACTGCGCGTTGCTTAGCGCCGAGACACTACCAGTGTCTCCAGATATGACAACTAATAACAGTATATAATAAGATACATCTAACAGTAACTATTGTCTGACAATTCATTACATATTAGCATTTCTGTAAAAAGATATCGAGTACATCCCATTATATCTCAGGTTCCCCTATATATCTTTTTAAATCCTACAACAACTTTCTAAAACATTTTTCTTAAAAATGCTTTGTTTTCAAGGTATTTGACCATTATCGGACTTTTGATACATCCTGTATATATATTTGTAGATCTTTATGGTTATGTAGTATTTTTATAATATTTCATGATCCAACGTGTGTTAAATGTAAACATACCATTAATTTCGAAATCTGTCATCATTCATTAGATACAAAATGAGTTTCTTTACAGAGCGTTTATATAAATGACTTATTTTATCACTTTGGAAGATTTCTCATGCTTTCCTGGGTAAATAAACTTTTTTCCATGAATGTACGGATTTTCAAAATGACAACTGCACAGATTTTAAAGATATTTGTTCAGGGCCAATTTTGGTTATTTTTAGACTGCCTTCTTTATACATATTAATTGCAACGGCAACGATGATTTAGTTTAAGCTTGAATTTGATATGTGGATTATTTTACGCTGAAGGTGGCTCAAAGATGAGTCGAAACGCATTATGATTAGCGATGAATTAAATTAAAGTTTATTGTATTACAAGAAACTTGCGCTCTGTTTCCCGCGCTGACTCCTAAACCTTTTATACATTTACATGATATACGTTGAATCTCGAAGAATCCATTAATGACCATTCTTAATTAATAAAATCATTAATATTGTAACTGAAAGCGTTTTCATTAATATTGTAACGGAACGCGAATTGATCTTTCTAGGAGTGCCGTTATATGGTGTCGGTCCCATACGTAAAATTAGTGTAGTGCTCTATATTATAATCAGGTCTATATAATCGAAGCTCAGATTATCTGCAGATATGTTAAATTAATGTTTATACATGGTTTTCACATGTATTCTAGTATATGTATTGTATTTTTGTACCAACACGAAGCTAAATATAATAATATTTTTATTGAATTATTTATAAAATATTAATGAATTGTAATAAAATCTTAATGAAATGTAATGAAAGTGGGTCAATTGATATAGATTTTAATATAAAGTTCATCATTATTCAATACAATTTCGGTAACATTTCATCATTATTCATTACAATTCAGGAATAGTTTTCCATCAGGATAGTGTAATGAACAATAACGAGAGAATAAAGGGCACATAAGAGTCAAATATAAAGAAGTATTTTAAAACATGAAAAATCGAAAGAAAGCATGTATAATATAATATTTTATAATTGATTAAAAATATAACATGTTTCGGTCTTACGATTGAGCCTTCTTCAGATATGCATAAAGGAGATGTTACATTGGATGAGAGCAGTCGAATAGATAGACAAAATTATACACATAGTGATGATGACCAGTGAGATGCTTTGCTGAAAAACGGAAATCACTCGCAAACGGCTGGACGACCGGTTGTTTGAAATTTTTCGGTGTTCTAGTAACAAGTCAAGTTGGAAATAAATTAAGAGAATAATAAAAAATTCAAGTAAAACCGTCAAAACTCTAGTCAAAACAACTCATCTAGCTGACCATAAAGTAAAATTTCGCATGTCAAGAAGACGCTCGTCAATTTCTAAATTACTAAGCGTCAGTGTGTTAGTCTATAGTAAAATAATTAGCCACAATATAAAATTAAAGATGTATATAGATAATAAATATTATATAAAAAAATATTAAAAATGAGACACTTGGTAAACATATATGTTACCATCACGACAGATGAACACTAACTGACGAATAATAGAATAATCTTGTTATTGCAATGTCAGATTTTGTTTATTAACAGTATGTAAGCTTTATGTAGACCCTCGGTATCTCTTTGTAGGTTTAGACTGTTTTTTTGTTTTTTAATGTTCAACATTTCGGAGATTAAACGCTTATTATAACAAGGTTCTTCGTCTAAAATTTTAGTATTGTCCCAATCAAAGTTATGTCCGTGCTGCAACCTATGCTCAGTTATCACTGATCGAGTGAACATGTTCCACTGGATGTGATTTTTGTGTTCATTAATTCTTGTCTTCAATTTTCTACCAGTCTGTTCTACATATGTTGCATCACACTCAACACAATCGATCTTATAGACAACATTATTTTTTGAAAAATGATGTCGAGGGTCTTTATGTACTTTCATGTATTTTCTTAATTTGTTCGTACTATAGAAAGAATGATGTCATCTCTATTTTTTTAATTTATCCGTCAATGATGGAATAAAAGGAACTGTGAACCACGATAGGGACACCGATGATTCGTCCTTCTCCTCTAAGTCATTATGCGATACTCTCTTTCTTCCTAGAATGCATTTGATTCTGTTGTTTATTGTTTTAAAAATGAATTTAAGAGGGTAATCATTAAGTAATAATATTTCGAATATCGTTGTTAAATTTTTAGTATGATGTTCTGAATTTGAGAGTAGAAGAGCTCTATCTACTAAACTAATGATTACACCTCTTTTTTATGAGAGGGGATGATTTGAAAAAAATTTAGAAATCTTCCCGAAAAGGTCGGTTTGTGATACCAATCGAAATTTAGTTGGTTACCAATAATCGTGATTAAAACATCTGAAAAGTTTAGTAAGTCATGACCTATTTCTAGTGTAAATTGAAGACGATGAAAAGAATTAAAGCACTCCATAAACTTATGTATTTCTGAAGAAGGAACAGCAGCATACAAATCGTCAACATATTGATAATAAAATAATACATGATTATTAAATAACATCAAGGCAGTTTTCTCTAATTTTTGCAATAGTCGGCAATGATTGAAGATAGCGGAGAGCCCATGAGTGTGCCGAAGTTTTGTTTATAAATAGTGTTATCAAATAAAAAATACGTAGAGTCTAATATAAACTTAATTGCCGTCAAAAACTCTGTCATCGGTATAGAACATTTTTTTGTAATAAAATTCCAGTTTTCGTTTACGCAATCTATGGCTACTACTATTGGAATGTTTGTAAACAACGAAACGACATCCAATGAAATTAGTTTATAATTTGATTCGATATTTAAATCTTTTAGTTTTTCAACAAGTTGAAAACTGTTTTTTGTATAACTTTCAGCTTTAGGAATTGCTTCAAATATTATGCGGTGTACAAAAGAGGCTAACTAGTACAGTGGACTACCAATCGACGATACAATGATTCTGTACGGGTAATCCGGTTTGTGTATCTTCGACAGTGCATAGACTCTCTCACGAACCATCACTGCATGACAATTGTCCGTATTCAGAGTTATCAATATAATTGCATTACTTCCATCTTGAAAGTAAAATTCTAAGAGTTTTGTAAGCTTATTGGTAGGAAACAATCAATACTAGAAATTTAAATCCCTATTATGGTCAAAGCTGGATCTTCGTTGCTTTAAATAATTCAATCTTGAATTACTAATATATACTATATATGTACTTGCATATATACCATATTGTAATCTTTTTCAAACTGCGCGCGTTATTGGCAGGGTTTTTTTTATTATTTCATACGTTTCTTTATATTGTAGCATTTCGTTAACATTTTTCGTTAGCATTTTTGATGTAAGTATCTTTATCAAGAACGACTGTGACGTTACTTTTATCGCCATGCGTAAGAATGATATTGGGATGTGAGTCTAGAAACTCTTTAGTTTCTATTTTTAATTTTAACAATTTTTTGTCATAGATGATATAACAAGAAGAGAGTTCACTATGTTATTTAGATTTGGGCTCAAGTGGTTTGTGACATTTATTTTTTTGTCTATCGGGTATCTCGGATGCTATGCTCAATGCTTTTAATACAATCAAATAAAATGTTTTTCTTATTTTTATTCGGTAATGAGAAGTTTTCTCCTAATTGTAACAAGCACTGAATGTTGTCCGGAATATTCACTGATGATAGATTCACAAATCACAGTGTACAAACCATAGTGTACACTGTAAATGTAATTATCAAATATTTATATTTTAATTTATATTTTAATAAGGTATGTATAATTTATATTTTTGTAATTTACAGATTTATATGTCGCAACATACATAAAAAAGGTTCTGCTAGAGGAGTTGATCCAATGCCTTTTCTTGGTACCATAGGATTGTAAGTATATATAAATTATTACATTACGCAAAAAAAATTAAAGAATTACTTATTTTATCTTCCAAATATAAGCCAGTTTCGAGAATGTAACTTTGTAAAAAATGATCATAATAGGATAATTAAAAAAGCACTAAGCATTTTCAAGGTGGGAGTTTTTACTTTTCGGATTGGTAGTTTAGATGATAATCTGACTGATTTTTTACAGAGCTACAATCTACATGAATACAATTAGAGGTCCATCAAATCTAAAAAAATTTTACGAATTTTATAAGATTCTATGGTGTGAATTGAAGAAATAGTATACGAAAGCAGTTTACAGTTTTCGAAAGAGCGAATCTTTTATTATGTTTACACGGCTCGATTTACGACGAAGTTATTACATTTATATAATAATTTCATCGTAAAATAGCATTTACATGACATCTAACGTCAGTAGATATACCATAAGAATCGGTTCACATGTATACGTATGGGGTGGTACCCAGTTGGACACGGCTCAATTGGACACGAGCCACTCACAGCGCTTGAGACTACAAAGCTCCTAAGCACCGGTCGCTGTGATTGGTGGTGTCCAATCGAGCCGTGGTCAATCGGGATCACCCCCACGTATGCACGCTTCCGAGTCGCGCGGATCTAGTCCGCCAATTGTCTAAAAACAAAAGACCTTTGAAAAAAACGAGCTTCGGGTTTTTTAGAGGAAAGGCGGAAAGGCGATGAAGGAGATCGTCAGCCACTTTCATTACGGCGACAACCACGATCCAGAACGTATCACGCGCGTCCGAATACAATCTTAATACTCGCGAGTAGAGATATTAATTAAGGAAATATGTCAGGCTCGTGAAGCAAATTCGTGTACTGATCCATCGAGAAGCGGATTAAAAACGACTACCCCCAAGCGTCACCACAGATTGGTTCAGGGTGTCGATTCCGCATACGCGATCGTTGGCTCAGGGCCTCGTGCCCCAGGCGTCGCCGACGAAGGCTAGCAATACGAATCGGGTACGCGATCCGTTGACGCATGTGAATGACTGTTGTGTACGACGACATATTGTCCCTGATAGCACAGAAGGATTTCTGTAATGTTGCGCGAACATAACATTGAAACATTGAAACCATCGCAGTAACGTTGCGTAATGTTTCTGAGAAGTCTCTGCAAGATTGAGGCAACGTCAAAATGTCCGCTTCGGTCCGCAAGAAACGTTTCTGAAATCTTACGGAAATGTTTATATAATCTTTCAGTGATATTTATGCAATGTGCTCTTTAATTTCATCTGCAACCTTGCAGAAATGTAAAAAAAAATAGTGTTCATATTTGTGAGCAGTTTATTCTTTTTCTCGATTGTACAGAATACTGGTATTCGACCAGATTCGATGTTCGTTCCATGTAGCAATTAAACTTGTGCGATTTTTATGTAACAAACAACAATACAAATTTTTACGTTTGTTGTTCATTCGGAGTTCGTTCGCTAGGTGTATACACAGCTTAAGAAACTTACAATACAAATGCACAGTCAAAGTTGGCCACACTTTTCAAAAATATAAATTTTTCGGCACTGATTGGCATACATGTGGTCTGTTTTCTGTTCCTGCTCTAGACTGTTCTAGAACTCTCTTTCTCGCTTTCGACAAATATCAAACATACACCTATTTCAAGTTCCAAAAGTGTACACTGATTCAGCCACAGAAAACAGACCTATGGGCACACATGTACGACGACGAAGTTTACGTACGTTCATCGATCAAAGTACTTCAAAGATGGCCTATACACGTACGTACATGTGATCACAAGATGGCACGGCACATCATCCGGATAGCTATTTTCGCGCACAACACGCAGAAATCTCTCTGAAACTTTGCATTTGCAACGTTGAAAGAACTATATATTACAGGAACATTTCAAACCTAAGGTTTCAATTACAGTGATTGCAGAAACATTGCAATTGTAATATTTCAAAGATGATGGTCTTAGAAATATTATAAATGTGATGATACACAATTGAGACATTGAAAGGTCCCTGTAACACAACTGAAACTTTCTATGCTATCAGGGGTGGCGTGTGTTATAAATTTTTAATACACTGTTGTGAAACCAACTAAATTTTATGAATTGACTTGCGAGTTCATACATGCATACACAGACGAAACTACAGTGCAATCATTAACGTCGATTACATTGATCTCGACGGAACATCGTACTATAACCTATCAATCAAGTGGAACTAAGATGGCGGATGAGAATACCTACATATGTACATAGTGTCTCAGTTTGATCTATTCAGTTTAATCCATTCAGTAGAATATCTCAAAATCCTTAAGTTTAAGACAAAAATACTTCAGACAAAAGTTGCTCTATTACAAAGAAAGAAGATGGTTGAGAAGATCCTTAAGATCAGGAGTTAAAGTTACTATTTTTTTAATGGAATTATATACTTTTTTATATATATAATATTCCCAGTCAGAAATGATAATGGAATCGACATCGATTCGACGTCGAGTTTAATCGATTTCATGCTTTCGACGTCGATTTGATGTCGATTCCATTATCATTTCTGACTGGGTTATCCCTCTAACTATTGTGATATAAATATATTTGTGATAAAAGTATTGTGATATAAGTATTAAGGTAGAAATATCAAAAAACTAATAATTTACGAGATATTTTATACTTTATTCTTGCACATATTGACATGAAATATTAAATATCCAGGGAATGGAAGTAACTCGTTACTTGTGTGTGTTACAATTATAAGTTACTTTTTCTGGTAACTTTATTGATAACTGAGTTACTTTTTTTTTGTAACTGTAATGCTAACGTATTTACATTTTTTTAGTAACGGTAACGAATTTTACATTTACTTTTATCGTTACTTTGGCTACTGTCCATTTGATGCTACAAATGCTTCGAAGCGTTTTTTGATTAGTGAGTTATTAAAATTCTTTCTTCTGATTGGTCAATCAAAAGCTTTGAAGTATTTGTAGCGCTAAGTGGGCCGCATCCTTTACGCACGATTGGACGTGGTTCGTTGGACATAAGCCACTCACAGCTTGACTCTAGAAAGCCCCTAGGCACCCATTCATTGTAATTGATAATCGTCGATTTTAAAAAAGTAACGAAAAATTACTTTCTCAAGTAACGGTAACTGGAACGAGTCACTTTTAAAAAGTAACTTTCCATTCCCTGCAAATATCTCGTAAACTATTAATTTTTTGATAACCATACTTTAATATTTTTATGAATAGAATAATGAGATGATTGAATCAGTTGAGGCAAAGAAAATACATAGTTGCTTATTTAAAAAATTATCCATTTTAACCACATATTTTTTTAAAGCACTTTGTCTACTTTTTTAACAACTATGTATTTTCTTTACGCCAATTGATTTATCCCATTTTGTTTATAAAGTATTAAGGTACAGTTACACAGAACCACAAAAAAAATTTTTTTAAGAGCAACTCAAACCAGAGTAGTTTTTTCTTATAGATTTTGGGTCGCTGAATTTAAATTCGTAAATTATTTTACCCCATCACGTCTAATTTTTTAGTCAATCGAGAAAAATGATGAAAAATCTGTGAAAATTAAAAGATCGGAGAAAGAGTAAAAGTAAATATGACATTAAAATACGGTTGCAGAACTGATTTAAATGCATTCTGATAAGTTAACGTGTAAGAAATAAAAAATGTTGCTTTATTAATGTTATTATAGCCTGACACGCTATAAAAGGAATCGGTAAAATAGCATTGTGCATAAAATAGTCAGACGA
The DNA here is from genome assembly GCF_001594075.2 of Trachymyrmex cornetzi. NCBI lineage: Eukaryota > Metazoa > Arthropoda > Insecta > Hymenoptera > Formicidae > Trachymyrmex > Trachymyrmex cornetzi. The sequence continues at coordinate 4,838 of NW_017296578.1, read as the reverse complement.
TCTATGCGAGTCATGAAAGGAATCATTTTTCAGCTCCAGAAACGATTATTTTAATTATTACGTTAGGAAGATAAATTGGGTAAGTTAGACACAGAGTTGAGCAGGAAGTTATTAGTATGAATTTCAAAAAAATCTAAAATTTCGAGCTATGATTTGCAATTTTTGGAAGGTAAATTCCAAAAGTTACACTTATTTTATATCGCTTTATATCTGAGAATCGACTGTAACCGAGCGACCGCACAACTTCGTCGCGTGCTCTTAGCTCTCCTCTTACTTAAAAATATCTTTTCCCTTGACAGCGCAATATCTCGACAGCTAGAGGGATATTCGATAAATCTGTTAGCTTTTAACGAAATAAGTTGGGCGCTAGGCACGAGAGAGCGTGCCACTTTTTCAAAAATTTTTCTACTTTCTCTCGCAATTAATTCGCGACGGCAGGGGTGAGTCGTTAAAGGGGGGAAATTGTCGGAGGGCGAGAGAGATAGGCTATAAGAATCACACATGAAATAGTAAAGAAATAAAGGACAATTATATTTGGCGAATCGTTTACATGCAATCTCCGGAGCTTTGTTTCCTCTGCTGCACTCGATACATTCTACATTCGAAAAAGAAACGCGATTTCTAACGCCGGGCGACAACCGTACTTTATAATACGAGTTTCTACTTCTCTCCACGGTCCCCTCAGATGGTGACTGATAAATGACAATCGATTATTCATACGATCTCTCGACAGCATGCCAGAACTCGTACTCGATGTAATACTCCAGGAGAGTAACGCCGACGCGAAACCGAACATTAACTCGAAAGCGCAACACGATTACAATAATAGTTTCGACACAGCACGACGATACACGAAAGCCTAAAAGTGACTCGACTGTGGCAAGAGAGACGAGCGCGACTCGACAACTAATAATTCCCTAACGATTCGAACAAAAATTCGGCAACTGATAATCTCAAAACTTGGGAGGATGGCACGTGTTTCGCAACTGTACGACTCTACGCGACGGTCATTAAGGGGATGCTGGAGTGTCCTGTTTTACCATTAATTTTTAAAGACTCTTTTCTCTTAATTGTGTTTATGGATTGAAAAGTCCTCCACAATTAAAGTATCAACAACAACACGGGCTGCCAGCTACAATTTAATACGAAAAATGAAAGAAAATTTAAGACTTACAGTTTTGTTATCGACTTCTGTAGACGATACGTCACAATATGTGCTGCATATAAGAGTTTCAGATTTTACCTGTTTAAAATAAGTAGCAAGCAGCCTACAGAAAACCTCGAAGAACAATACTATGCCTGTCAAAATGAGCTAAGAGCTTTAGTATAAGAGAAAAAAGTCTCTATAAATTTCGTTCGTATGTTACGAATAAAATTGACGTGAAGCCATGACACCGAGCACTATTTTAGTTCTTCGATATTGCGATAACGGCGCTGTCATAAAATGTGCCTTGCTGGATCACAGAAACGATCAGAATTATCGACCTAGGGTAACAAGTTTCTTACGTGCCCTGGACAAAATATTTTCTCTTGAGAGGAAAAATAATAATAAAACAAATACGATATATAAGTTAATTCAATTTTGTACACATAATTTCTTCATAAAAAACAAGAAGCATACCATATTATTTACATATGGATACAAATGAAGATAATAATTTTAAATGCACTGTTCTGTTTTTTACATACATTTTATTTAGTGATTAAAATTATTGATGCATATATACAGGGTGTCCCATTTTAAATGATCCAGCCAAATATCTCGACAACTAAACCCAGTAGACAAAAATGTTTCAGACAAAAGTTGTTTGACTCGAAGGGGGACATAAGATGGTGCCATCGATTTGATCTTGGATAGTCCTCTGAAGGTTACGTGAAGGTCACCTTTAATTTTTTAAATGGAACCGCTTATTTCTCATTGCACATTCTTACAGCTCATCTCGAGAGCTTTCCAAAACACTATAATTAAGTTACTCTTTGTTAAGTACTAGTTAAGTTATTGTAACGTCCGGCGCGCTACACTATAGCACTCCGGCCGTTTACCAAGCGAACGCGAGCGCACAGTATAGCAAATGATACAATACGTGCCGCGAGAACCTATAGCATATGCTACCGTTGCCGTTGCCAACGAACGTTGCGCGCACAGCGCCTGCGCGACTCATAAAATAGAGAACTAATAGAAAATCCGCTAAAAACACGTAGATTGCACCGCTAAAAAACGGGAAACAATGAACATTAGAACTAGCCATTTAATAATCGCGAAGAAATAACACCGATTCATTAAGAACAAGTGAAAACACGTAATGCACTTACAAAATGCATAGCGATGCAACACAAAATGCATGCATAAATCACGAAGGCCTCAAATAGCAAATGGGAGCTACTGCAATTTGAAGGAAGGCACGAATAACGAAATAAGAGACTTAGAAAAGACAAAGGAAACTCGCGAACGCTTCAGAACAAAGAACTCAAGATACGCGGAAAAGCAGCGCGAAAAAACGCGCAAAGAATACACGCTGGCTACACCGCAACCGAGTGCATCACGCGCCAGCCAAGCGCACCCTTAAGAATATTGTAAACCCCGCTAAACACGAAAACGATCAAAAAGACGAAAAGACACGCAGCAATCGAATAGATTATGATAAAAGAATTAGAATATTCTAGAGAATTTCGCAACTACAAGTGTGCGAAAACACCCCCTTACCGCGAGGGGTCACAATGCGAAACATATATAAAGCGGGATGATTTACAGACAAATT
>NW_017296578.1:665-1261 GCF_001594075.2 Trachymyrmex cornetzi | reverse complement strand
CACCCCGCGCGCCCCGCTCCGCGCTCGCGTTCCCGCGAACTCGTGTCGCGTCTCGAGACCGCCGAAAACTCGCGCTCAGGACGTAACATTATAAAGCAAGATCGGGACCGATCCGGTCGATTCATATCAGAATCTGGTTTTCATGTGAAATGATTATGATCTTAATAAGTGTTCGAATATCTGTCCATTATTATCCACACATAATTGAACTCAACGGTCAAAACTGTCAACTGTCGATAAAAGTATATTTCTTGGAATGCTACGGCAGGCAAGAGTTATACGTTCCATTATATTCTCTCGTGTTGTGGGTGTTTTTGAATATACTACGTTTTTCAAGTATCCCCATTAAAAGAAATCTAGACTTGACAAGTCTGGAGATCTAGGAAACCATGACACTGGTCCATCGCGTCCTATCCATCTACCTGGGAATGTGAGATCTAAATGGTTTCTAACTCTTCTACTCCAGTGCGCAGGCGCACCATTCTGTTGAAAGAACAATTGTCTTGTATCCAGATCGATATCTTCAAGCAACGCCGGCAATCTTTGTTGTAGAAAGTGTAAATAATTATTACCATTAACATTTTCGTCAAAGAAAT
>NW_017296578.1:0-285 GCF_001594075.2 Trachymyrmex cornetzi | reverse complement strand
GGGGGGGAGGGGGATGACGTCATAAATGGTGACGTCACAGGGGAGGGAGGGGTGACGTCACAGGGTGAGGGGCTGACGTCACAGGGGAGGGAGGGGTGACGTCACATGGCGAGGGGATAACGTCACAGGGGCGGGAGGGGGATGACGTCACAGGATGAGGGGATGGTGTCACAGAGGAGGGAGGGAATGGTGTCACAGGGGATGACGTCACATAATGAGGAAGTGATATCATAGGAGGTAATGTCACGGGGTGAGGGATGACTTCAGGGGTGTGTGATAACGTCG
>NW_017296577.1:40370-42092 GCF_001594075.2 Trachymyrmex cornetzi | reverse complement strand
TCATCTCACAGGTAATATCGAATGGTTTTCCTCACTTAATAAGATGAATGTGCCACTTGTATTAAACACTGCCGATGGTAAAACGTTAGAAGCTACTCGTCGGTGATATACAGATTGAGAAGTCAATTAATGGTATTAAGTAGGAGAAACGAATGTGGAAATCAGTATACTACTGTGAAAATATGGGTAGTGAATCACTATTTTCAACAACATTCATGGAGAGGACCAGGGGCTATGGATTCTATCATGGAAATGGAATTATGCGGATAATGGATGGACAGAAGACAATACTTGGCGGAAGAAAAATTAATAATCAATATAAACTGTTCATTCGTGTCGTACCACCACCAGCTTCTGCGAAGACTGCTCGATCAATTGAATTATGGCATCAGCGTCTCGGTCATATTAGTGACAACATAATACGAGCAATGGTGAAAAATGATCTTGCTGATGGGCTTGAAGTAATTTTGAAGAAAAGAGACGACTGTGATTCCTGTCACTTTGGAAGACAGACGATTAGTTCACATCCTATTTGAGAAAGGCGTGAATGTCTACCAGGTCAACGTTTTTATTCTGATGTTTGTCATGTTGGAGTCACATCGTGGAATAAATGTAAGTACTTTTTGACCTTGAAGGATGAAGCATCTGGTTATCGCAGAGTTTTCTTCATGAAATCAAAAGAAGATGTATCAAGTATTTTGAAGATATTTTTTCAAGATGCAGAAAAAGAAACAGGAAGAAAAGCAATTTCATTGAGGACTGACAACGGAACGGAATACATAAATGATAAGGTGAAGGAAGTTCTTCGGGAGATGAATATTACACATGAGCTATCACCGCCCAATGTGAAGGGGGTGATCCCGATTGACCACGGCTCGATTGGACACCACCAATCACAGCGACCGGTGCTTAGGAGCTTTGTAGTCTCAAGCACTGTGAGTGGCTCGTGTCCAATTGAGCCGTGTCCAACTGGGTGCTACCCAATGTGAAGCAGTGTAACGGTATGGCTGAACGAGAGAACCGTACACTATGTGATATTGCTCGGTCAATACTATTTAATGATCTTAACTGATAACTGATCTTTCAAAAACAAAGACCGTCATTTGTTATGGACCGAAGCTGTTGGAACAGCAGCATATCTTCGTAATCGAATACCAAATCGAGGAGTTACGACTACAACTCCATATAGTGAATGGTATAGAAAGACGAAAAATCGCTTAGTTCCGACTTCGTACCTATTATTATAGTTTCTGCTTATTCTCTGCTTAGTTTTCGGATTATTCTCTGCTTAGTTTTCGGATTATTCTCTGCTTAGTTTCGCTCAGTTTAGTACCGACCAATATAGTTTCGACCATTAGTCAAGGTTTCGATTATTAGAGTTGCGATCAGTGACATTGAGGTTTCGAAGTTGCGTTATCGGAGTGCCGAAACCGTGAGTGCTTGTTGGAGTTGTTCTGGGGGGCGTCCATACAAGCAGGGTGCATCTGCGACAATCCTGAGGCCATCGGGCAAACAGGCATACTCAAAGATCGCCGAGTATCACCACTACGAAAAGTGAGTTCCGTGTGGCACTTCCGCTAAACTTTGCGAACTATTGCGCGCGAAACATCTGCATTCACCAACCTCGCTCATATTGTTCAGTGGTTCGTGTATGCATCTTTTTATTACAAGAGGTCAAACTAGAATAAACTTTTAGTCTTTTAATTCTTTATAATTTTTTTT
>NW_017296577.1:38556-39781 GCF_001594075.2 Trachymyrmex cornetzi | reverse complement strand
GCCGACGGTCCATCGCATAGAGTCGGTCACCGGACAATTCGTATCTACTCGCGATTTCCTATGGAGATTACCGAATAAAAGAACGTCTTAATCTATGCGAACTAGTTTTTTTTTCTCTCTCTTTGTGATCGTTATCTCCCTCTCTTAACCTCGCGAACCGTGATTACCGCCCTTGCCGCTCGGGGCTGGAATCACGCCGAGCCGTCGTCGGACGAGCCCACGCCGCGTCCGAGGGGCATCCGCACACACGCGTCCCAGGACGTGACACTACTGTTATGTTGCTCTTGTCAGCCTTGGTAATTATAATGTTTCGGTTATTTTTTAGAAATTGTTGTGTGCATTGTAACAATTTTTTAATCGTACAATTAATCCAATTATTGTTATATTTAAAAGATAGTAATTTTTTAATTATTGCTACCGAATGATTTCTGATGTTATTGTGTACTGAACTTTGCATTTTCTTAATGTTGTTTTCTATACTTTTTATGAATTCCATGACCAATGGCTTTCCGCCACTGATTCGAAGTGCGAAATTCTCACCCAGTTGTAATAGCTTAATATGTTTCGATTTCTATAAATTAAAACCTTGTATAATTTTTTTGGAAAATAACTAATTTATTTAAAAAACAACAAATTTTTTTTATCCTAAATGCAATAAATACAATTATATAAAATGTTTAATTTCTTATTTTTATTTCTTAAAAAATATTTTATGTTTTATATTTTAGACTCCATTCCAATAATCACTATTAGTATTGAAAATCTGTAATTCACATTACTTATAGGAGAGACCGGGGCACAATGAGTCTCAAATATTCAAACTCTTAGAATTAAGTACATTTAACTATAAAATTTTTTGTATTATTTTTTTTTAATAATTAAAGCATAATGCATACTTTGAAATTTAATAAGTATAAAACAATTTAGAATAAATGTAGGGCAAAGAGCTGGTAATGTAACAAAAAATTTTAATTTAACACAAAAATAATTACACATACATTTCGACACCGATTAGGTCATTCTCAATGTACGGTAACTAAATTATTATCGAAAATCTATATACTTAACAGTATTCTTCATGCTCTGTGTTATAATGTTGCCAGTTAATAAATTAGATATATTTGAAAATTCTCAGCAGTAAAACCGTAATAATCTTATTAGAAAAGAATTCGAGAATGTATAAACAAAAACGCAAAAAGATGGAGATTCACATCGTGGTCACAAA
>NW_017296577.1:36573-38197 GCF_001594075.2 Trachymyrmex cornetzi | reverse complement strand
AAATAATACGAAAAATTTTATAGTTAGATGTACTTAATTCTAAGAGTTTGAATATTTGCGACTCCTTGTGCCCCGGTCTCTCCTATATGTAATGTGAATTACAGATTTTCAATACTAATAGTGATTATTGGAATGGAGTCTAAAATATAAAACGTAAAATATTTTTTTAGAAATAAAAAAAAGAAATTTAACATTTTATAATGTATTTATTGCATTTATAGTAACTTTTTATTATAGATAATACAATATTAAATTATAAATATATATTTGTATATTTAAACAAGCATTAAAAAAATTTTTGAGTATTTCACTCATTTGTTATAACAACGATACAATTTGAGTAGATAGAAGTAAACTTCTAGAGACACAAAAGCGGAACATCTTTCAGCGACAGCAATCGAAATATGATTCAATCCAACTCATCCAATAAAAATTAAAAAATAACGTTATAGACAAAAAAAGTAACGATTGTTAAAAAAAAAGTAATGAGAAAAATAACGACGTTACAAATAACGCATTACATATGCGATTTTTCGACACCAACGCATCGGGACGTATGCTCAATCGCTTCTCCAAGGATATGGGCATCGTAGACGAGATATTGCCCCCTTCGCTTATCGACAGCATTCAGATAGGTCTATCACTACTGGGCATTGTCGTCATAGTCGCCATATCAAATGTGTGATTGCTGATATCTACCCCAGTAGCACATGTTTATATACGTTTCCTAAACGCTTGTAGAACATTAGATACAGCTAAGAAACGTCTGTAAAACGTATATGATCCAATAGGTGCTACCTGGGTACAGTGCTTATTGGCATTGCCTTTTATTACATGAGAATCTTCTATCTGTCCACCAGTCGTAGTATTAAGCGTCTCGAGGGCATCGGTAAGTATTTTAGTTCTTCTTTCTAGACATAATAAACAGCTTTTTCGAAAAAATAGATTTGATCGCAGACTGAGTGAAATCTGAATTGATGAATTTTTAATTTTTTGAGTAAACTGACTGGAATTTCTACTCCTTCTTCAGCTTGCTCGCCTATTTTCACTCACCTAAGTACGACTCTTCAAGGACTACCGACGATCCGCGCTTTTGGAGCGGTAGCGATCCTCACAAAGGAGTTTGATGATCACCAGGATATCCATTCTTCCGCGTGGTGCATCTTTATTGCATCTTCGCGCGCCTTTGACTTATGGCTGAATACTTTCAGCGTGCTGTATATTACTATGGTCATACACTAAGCTTCCTCATGCAGAACAACTACAATCGCGGTTTGATGAACGGCGCGTACGTGGGCGATCACGCAGAGTATCAATCTCATTCGGTGGTTTCAGTGAGGCATGCGTCAAAGCGCCGAGATGGAGAATCATATGACCTCAGTGAAGCGTATCCTTGAGTACAGGTACTAGCCTCTTCTTTGAATATCTTGATATTGTAGTATATTACATATTCTTAACGTTTTGACACCTTCAAATTCTGTACACACATGAAACCTTAGTTCTTAGAGCGATGAATTTGTAAATCCTGGATCTTTGATTTATGTCTTTTACATTCTTTAATTTTTGATTTTTTTAATATTGATGTTTCCGTACTTTTTTTTTATCTATATAGGCACTCAAATTT
>NW_017296577.1:36296-36500 GCF_001594075.2 Trachymyrmex cornetzi | reverse complement strand
CATTCCCTATTTCGATACCTTCCAGCAAAATAGACAGCGAACCCCCTCTCAAGAGTGTCCCTGATAATAAACCTAAATCTGAATGGCCACAAGAAGGCCAGATTGAATTTAAGAACACGTTCCTGCGTTATGCGCCATTGGAACCTCCAGTGCTCAAAAATCTTAGTTTCGTTATCTTTCTACGGAAAAAAATCGGCATCGTTG
>NW_017296577.1:35690-36095 GCF_001594075.2 Trachymyrmex cornetzi | reverse complement strand
CGGACGAACCACTATGGCAAGCTCTTGAGGAGGTCGAGTTGAAGGAGATGGGCTTGGAAGTCCACATCAATGAGGACGGTTCCAATCTCAGCGTCGGCCATCGGCAATTAGTCGGCATGGCGCGAGCTGTTGTGAGGAACAATCCGATACTCGTGCTGGACGAAGCGACCGCGAATGTGAACCCGCGAACAGACGAACTCATCCAGACAGCTATCAGGAAAAAAATTCGAGAAGTGTACAGTGTTAACGATTGCTCATCGACTCAACACTGTTATGGACAGCGATCGTATCTTAGTGATGGATGCCGGTAATGTGATGGAGAGTCAATTTTTCTTTATTTTGTCTTCTTATGAATTTTATGATTAGAGCGACCCATCGAATCGAACAGGTGACAAAATCTTTCCT
>NW_017296577.1:35262-35551 GCF_001594075.2 Trachymyrmex cornetzi | reverse complement strand
AAATAATACCGAATAAGAAAAGTAATGAAGAGATTTAAGAAAGAAAATGAGGTGAACTTTAACAATATATATAGTGTGTGTGTGTGTGTGTGTGTATGTATGTACGAGCAAATAATTAAAAATATCAAATATAAAAAGTAATGAAAATATTTAAGAAAGAGTATGAGGTGAATTAATAAAATACAGCGTGTTTATATATATATATATATACAGGGTGTTTGGCGACTACCGCATTTTTTGTCATACGTGGGTAGAACAGCCTATACTGAATCAAAAAGTCCTGTACCAT
>NW_017296577.1:34475-34722 GCF_001594075.2 Trachymyrmex cornetzi | reverse complement strand
TGTGTGTGTGTGTGTGTATGTGTATTATAATTGTGATTGTAATTGTAATGTTAATTACTGTTAATTAAACAGTAAACATCGTTTATTTCTCTTTTATATAACATTTACTTATTATATTTTGAGGTCTAGCACAGCGCGCCAAATATTTTTACTTAAAAGTTTTGTAATTTTAATAAAATTTTCTCATTTTGTGATGCTTCGTCTCTAATTTTTTGAGATTAATTGTTGTATTCCATTGCAAATATAA
>NW_017296577.1:33900-34267 GCF_001594075.2 Trachymyrmex cornetzi | reverse complement strand
ACTGAGAGGTAATTTATAATAAAAAATTAACAATATTACCACTTGAATTATATTATTTATGTAACGGTTTTTTTTAGTTTATGTAACAATTTTTTATGAGAGGTACATGCACACTTGACGCCTTTTTTTACCTTATTTTAAAAAGGTAATTTTGTTAAGTAAATTATACTTGGATTTATATAAATATTTTATTGTATGAATTCTACGAATTTGCCCTTTGATCATTTTTGTATTGTTTCATTAGAGATTTTGTTGAGTAAGTCACTTATTAGTTGATACAGAATTACAAAATCTTTAACTATATAACTAATACTGATTATGTTAAGAAAATGCTTTATTTCTTATTTATTTACAATAGTCTCGGTAT
>NW_017296577.1:33212-33620 GCF_001594075.2 Trachymyrmex cornetzi | reverse complement strand
AATATCTAAAAACAGATCGGGAATCCTGGGTAAATAGAATGTCGCATTCCCAAACGCATGTAACGTGTTGAAGGGCGTCTTTTCGTTAATAACAGGAAGTAGTGGAATAGAAATAGCCTGACAGGAATAAATTTTAATTTTTTGCCGACGATTATAAAATTCCGAAGAAATACTGTCTAGACGATAAGACGCACGTTCAAGTACCTAATAAAAGAGAAATCGAAAATAAGAAAAAAGGAGGAATGCGAGTTTTCAAATTGCCATGATCAGGTCGTTCGGAAGGGACGATGAGTGAAATACCCCCCTTCTCTTCAGAGAGAATACCAAAACTAAACTCGCCAATGGGTGACCGTGAATCTGAAAATCTAGAAAAGGTGATGACGTATCACCAATAAGTTCTCAGGGGAT
>NW_017296577.1:30698-32248 GCF_001594075.2 Trachymyrmex cornetzi | reverse complement strand
TAATTGTAGCAATGATTCGAATGAAAATAATAATTTCACTTATGATAACAATTTCGGCTCGCAACATATTTTGATTGTAATAACATTTTAATATTTTTGTTTGTATAATATTAACCATCTTTAGTTAATTTTTAATAATGATTTAATCTGTAATAATGATTTTTATGGTAATTCTAGTTTGTAATAATTTCCTTTATGCGTAATCTTTCTCTATTTCTCATTGCTTTCTTTACCATTAATAATAGATAATATTTGGTTTAAATAAACGATGTTAATAATTTTACATCTCTCTCATTCTCTTATTTTAAAAGACCTGAGACCTCGTAGTCGTTAGCCTTGCCTTTTCAGAGATCGCGCGTGGTCCGGTCCCGAGTTAAAAGGATTAGATTCCTTGACTCAAAATTTGGACCACACCGCTCGTAGAAAACAGGTGTTAAAGCGTCCTTACGGGACGTTGACCCATATTCCGAAGCAAACAAAAGGGGTGCGTTCGACTTGCGGCACTCGCCTCCGTGCGGGTACCTGCGAGAAAAGAGTCTGACCGTCCTTCCAAGTACCCTCACCGTTCCCGCTCTTTTTATTATCCGAGAGGATCACAAACAATCAAAAAGTTTCTAAGGGTTTGGACGTAACAGACCAAATAAATTTTTGGGGGCTCGTCCGGAATGAATAGTGTGATTTTTGTGAGGCAGGTATGAATACGAGGTCTACTTCTGATAAAAGTGAAATTGATGATCTTTATAAAACCGCTATAGAGAATCAGGGTAAATTTAAACACAATAATCCTACCTTATGTACATCCACTCCTACGACCTCTAATTTCTCATCTAAGCAGGTCGATTTTTCATTGGATGATTCTGAGATTGTAAAAGATTTGTCAAAAACTTTAACCAATACGCTTGTTTCCGATGATTACGAAGATATAACGATTCAACCGGGAGACAGAACTAACCTTACGCCTAAAGTAAACAGAGATAAAATAATGTCGAACCCAAATCCATTCGCCACCTTAAAATACGCGGTCGAAGCCGTTCCCTTTTTCGATGGCAAAAACATTCCTTTAAGCTATTTTATTGAAGGATGCGAGGAAGCGAAATCCATGTTACCGGATGAAGCCGAATCGCAATTCACTAGAATTATAAGAACAAGAATCGTAGGCGAAGCTCGTCGCACCATACAAGGCCAAGACTTTGATAGAGTAGCACAATTAACAAAATACTTGAAACAAGTCTATGGCCCTTCGAAAAATATATATCAACTGCAAGGAGAATTGGGGCGTATTTACCAAAAGAGCGATGAAGATGTAGTAACATACGCGAATCGAGTAAAAATATTAGGAAAACAAATCATGGAAGCACATAAAAATTCAGAAAATCTCCAGACCAAAATATTAAATCATCTTTAGAGAAAAATATGAGCAAATGTTTTATTAGAGGCTTAAAACCTGAAATCGAACAGAGAATAGCTAGGAATTTGAGCGTTCGAGAAACCGTGGCAGACGCCTTACGAATTGAAAGAGAACTTAATTCAATGACTGATTTACGATGGGG
>NW_017296577.1:24597-25840 GCF_001594075.2 Trachymyrmex cornetzi | reverse complement strand
TTATAGCGTTGTATATTTAAATAATTATAGTATTTTCTATGAAATAACGCATATCACAAGATTTTTAGCATATATTTTATCTTTTTCAAGTGTCAACTGTTTTTTATTTATTATCAATAACGCTGGACATTTTATTAATGTCGTTAAATAATAAAACATGATCCATAAAGTAGGAAATATACCTATAAAAATTCATTCAAAGTATAATATCATCCGAATTGTCTCATGGCTTTTACAGGAGGTAGTAAATAGCATTAGATTTCATGAAAAAAGTCAATATCATGTTCAATTGAAACTAAATCCTAAAAGGATAAAGCATTTGGAATTGATCCGCAAGTAGTACATGGGGTTTAATTGTGGACGTTGTCATTACTTCACTTAATTATAGTTAAAACATACAAAACGGTACCGATTTGAAATAAAATCATCCATAATGTAATCTTTATGCTCGATCATAACTATAAAATATTTCATTAAATGTTTGATATCGTTCTAGATAAAAATATGAATTTTGTTTTCAAGGGTGATCCATAACTAGTGACCTTAATATACATACATCTATAAATAAAAATTCCGTGAAAAGAAAGACAATCTAATCTAGATTATCTGTGTCTATTCCGTTGTTCAATACCTGTTGGTTGAATGGCATTTAATGTACGTTATATATCTCCCAGTGTACATATCTTACAGTGTAGTTCTCACAACGTTCTTAGAGAAACTGCGAAAACTATTTCTGAAAATTTTATAAAAAATACTAAAACGTGTTTGTGTCTCGAGCAGCAAGAACTAATTCAGTTAAAATACTAGCCGACTCGGAAACTATGACGCTAGAAAGAGCGCTGGCACCATTAATGACCATTGGCGCGTTCTGCAATTTGGGCATGTTCGAATATCCTGTTGGACAAGTTAGGACACATATTTCTTGCCTGTATGCTTTGGCCAAATGGAGCCTTCTTATATACATCTTTTACTATCCATTATACATCAAGATCCTGATATATGAAATAATACACATTGGTGATATCTTATTGTTGGCCACCATTATATTAATTCTCATTAGTATCTGTCGTTTTAAGGTAAAAATTTAAAATGTACTCCCGGCTATTATAGGCTAATACTTGATCTTTTAATATTACTTGTCATTTGTTTAATAGTATTTTTAAATGAGAGCATTAAAGGAGTCTTAAATTCACAATTATAGGCAAATACAAATTTATGAAAAATATTTATAAAAGGCTTTTGA
>NW_017296577.1:22864-23264 GCF_001594075.2 Trachymyrmex cornetzi | reverse complement strand
TAGTCATTTTCTAATACAATTTTAATCAAAAAATTTAAATTTCTTTTGTAAAATTCTGAATGTGAGAAATAAAAACTCTTTCGATGATACCCTTCCTTTGTGAAATCGTATTGTGAGATCAATAATTCAAAAATCTGCCCGAAAAGGTGGGTTTTTATGGAGGGTTGTTAAAGTTACCGTTTTTTAGTAACGCGTAACAGTTATTGTTATTTGCGGTAAAAAGTAATTCGTTACTATTTACTCGTTACCGATTCTAAAAGTAAAGCGTCATTGTCACTTAAAGTAACGGAAAGATCGTTATTTTTTTGCTATTGTTAAAAAATGATTGCATTTATGCAAATTATAACTACATAAGAACAAATCGTTTTTTAATATATATTTTTGTTTTATTTTATTTGTT
>NW_017296577.1:21646-22112 GCF_001594075.2 Trachymyrmex cornetzi | reverse complement strand
AAGTAGAATCCAAAATTAAGTGTCAAAATTAAGCCTTCAGAAATTCATCTTTCGGTATCTTGCAATTATTTTCAATGTAAATGCAACTACTAGAAAGTCCATAGCTAAATCCACCGGAACATTTGTAAATAAAGACACCACATCTAGCGAAAGGAAGCTAAAATCTGATCTTACTTGGATATGGTAGGATATTTTGATAGGACATAAAAATTAATAAAAAGTCCATTTGTAATTATAAGACTTCTACTAACAAGGTTAAAAAATCAGAAGGTTCACAATTCCTTTCATCAATAGAATATCTAATAAATAAGTTCTGCAAATTTACTAATTTTCTATCTTATAAGGTGGTTGCTCATTATAGTACCAATAAACTTAACAAATATTTATAAGAGTACACAAAGATCCTTTGCAAAAGTTTTCCAAAAGAAATGTGGTTTACAAGATCGAATGCCGATTCCGATGCTTC
>NW_017296577.1:17567-21627 GCF_001594075.2 Trachymyrmex cornetzi | reverse complement strand
AAACGAGATTAGCAGAAAACCATAACCATACACGTAGAGTTACATCCGCTCGTTCAGTTATCACAGAGCATAGGGTGAGTTACAATCATGACTTCGACTGGGATAATGTCAGAATTCAGGATATTGAGAGAAATTATAATAAACGAATAATGTCGAAGATGCTCTACATAAATCGTTAATAAAATGGTTTCAACGTTCAAATTGACACTGAGACATTAAATCATGGTTAAATAGAAATTCTCTACAAGTATACCTAATATGTGTATTTTTATAATTGACCGACAAGCTCCTGTTCTCACAATACTTCACTTTTTGTTTTTAACAATATTATGTGACCAACATCGGAACAAACATAACTGTTTTTTTTAGTTCTTAAATTATTTGTAGTCTAACTTTGACAATCGTCAGTCAGAAATTTGTTTAATTGACGATGTTTGGATCTCATGCGTGCGATCGTTGTTGGAGATTGAGTGAGTTTTGCCATCATTTATAAATAACATAAAATAAATCTCCATCTGTACAAAAAATCTTGATACAAATAATATCTAGAGATCCACCATTTGCTCCACTCAGCTTTGCAACTGGTTGTCACAACATCAGACTCTGTTGAGGATGGTGATTTCTCACCGCATTTCCACTACTGCTACTGCATAATTGGAGAGAACTGCGATTTTGCGATACAGAGTTCGACATTTAGTGCGATTAGCGGTAATTGTTATTGCTGAGGCTGGCTCAAAACGTGAGCCAAAACGTACAAATTTAAATTGTTATTCACAATTAATTTTTGTGCAAGATAGCACCCATCGCAGACTCCTAATGTCCAGTTGAATTTCGCAGTTATAATCCAATACTGAATGGTCTCTACTAATAATTCGCTGCATCTAAATCACTCTAAATTCTAAATCATCCTTGCTTATTTTCGGTTCCTCAACATTATTACCTCGTATTCAATCCTTCCATATTTTTCTTAATTCCGTTCCAATTCCTCGCTCCACGTCTATTGAGATTCTTAGTATCCACGTTGAATCATCATATTCGTCACGCGTGGCCGTCAAGTGTGACGAGCTACATACGCCCGTCTACATCATCTTTATTCCCTTCGCCACATCCTTTAATGCTCTCAGAAACTTCTTACTTCTTATTTAAGCGTTATTTCGCTATTTGATTTGGCCGATTTCTACGTTCTGGCTCTTAATCAACGACTCCTAGATCGTGTACAGCGTATCCAAATTTCTTACCTCAGCTTCTCTTATTGCATCAGTAAATACGACCATATACATATCTCCGTATTATCAGAGATCCGTCTGGCTTAGAATGTGGCAACATTTTGTTCTCCACTTATGCTGCCTAGTTTTTCCTCTCCTTTGCTCCAATGCTCCCTTATATCTGCGATGCCTCTTTCGATTGAACTCTGAGCTTCATTTCATTTTTAACCCCTTGTAACCAGGTATCAAAGTTACTTATCCTTCCCATTCATCGTTCCACTAAGTTCTGTGCTGCTTTCTCCTACCTCAGTCAAATATTGTAATTCTCTTACTGTATTAATAAAAACATCTCCCTTTTTGTTCTGCTTTCGATCTGTTGCCTCGCGTTTCATCGCGTCACTCACAGTATTTAAACGAGACTGACATAACTGATATATGTAGGTGCTTGCGTGTGTGTATGCGTGAGTATGTATATGATTTTAACTATTGTTTCACCACCCATCGTATCGTTGCTTAGTCATGGTTTTTTGTTGCTGGAAGGCTTTGTAATAGCAGATTTGCTGACGCCTAACACCATTTGCAAGCTACTATAGTCTTATCTAACATATTATATATTTATGTTTATTGCTCTGTTAGCATGTAATCTTTTCCACAGCGTTTTGCAATAAACTAAATTAAAATAAAAAAAAAGTTTTTTTTAACAGATCAATTTTAATGCTTACATTATTATAATGTAAATCTTTATCTGTCGCATTCCATGTAAACATTGCAATAATAATTTTAACTCTAATATAAAATTACTATAATTTCTTTGTGCCGCATAATCGATCAATATGATTTTTTTAAAGGAATTGAAAACGTGTTTACGTGAACTTGCTATAGTAGACCACACGTTGGAAATTCTCGGAACGCCTAAGGAATACCATAGGCTACGTAATTGGATAATTCGAATAATAATCGGATGGATTGTATTCGTTTTTTATCGGATAACGTGTAATATTTTTGTTTTTTTTTTTCTTTATAATAATGACATAAATTTCACCTCGTTTGTTTTTGGGATGTGTTTTACGTTTCTGGACAATTATCCATCAAATATTATTGCCTTAAGTGCTCTGATCTCTGCAGCTACACTTGGGTTAGTATTATACATGTGTATACATTTACTTTGTAAGCTATTCTTATTGACATTGTGCGTCAAAATCTTTACAGTGTGAAACACAAAATGATCTTTTATTAACATATAAAGAATGGAAGTCATGACCATGATCATGACAATATATGTATGTTGTTTGTATTGTCTGTACAAAACATGTATATACAATACCTTCAGTATTAAAAATATACTAAACAGATATTTAAAATAAATAATTAATCACTACTTTTTATTATTAAATATTCGTAAGAGATGAACATCTTTAAAAAAACGCTGTGAAAGTAGTAATGTTGAGTAATGTAATCGAATAAATATATGGTCAGAATTTCATCTGCAATGAACTTGATCTTGACATATGTCGTCATAAAAAAGTAATGGCAAAACTAACGGTAAAATTGTAACATAAAAAGTAATAGTAAAATCGTCATAAAAAAGTAATTACAAAACTAACAGTAAAAGTAACTTCCAACTCTGGTTGTAAGAGAGAGCTGCGCCGCATGTCGACAGGTAGTTATAATACGATTGAATTGACGCTACGTCTCCGCAGTTTAAAAAATAATTCGATTTTTTTTCATTTTTTTTCTTTTTATTTGACAATCAAAAAAATAGAAAAAATTAACATAGACTATTAATTCTAATTTAGGCAATAATGACATGTTCTCTGAGTATAACCGTAAAAGTAAAAGTCAATCGGATTAATAGTTTTTTTGGAATCGTGATCACTATATTCGTAACATGGTAAAGAAAAACGCGAATAAATTTCTGAAACATTTTAGTACAAGCACTGCTCCGTTTTCCGTTAGGAGCGACAGTGACACTCAGAAAAGAACGAAACTTTGCTCTGTTGGATAGAACCGTTCTAGAATAGTTTCGAATGGTTGAATATAAGTATTGGCGAGCGCCGGTTATAGCAATTAACTGATGCACGCTATTTGAATCGATCAAGCGGCCCCAAACACTCCGTCATTATATCTCGTATATTTTGGACAATTTTCGTTTCTTCCATAATACGTTTTCATGGGATATTCTTAAGACTAAGTTTAAAAAAAAACAGAAAAAAATCAATGTTTTTTTACCTCTAAAACGTAAAAACCTCCTTAAAATGCATCGTTTAATGTTTTTAACAATTGTTTAGCAATTTCGTTTAACATTTCTCAGCTTACTGATTGACAAATTATTATTTCCTGTAAGGCGCGTACACTGTTAAATTTTATAGGATCAAATTAACTCATTGTGAGTCACCGCTGCTCCGACTAAATATATCGTTTTTTTTACTAAAGTGATAATTAAATTTGACAATATATAATGTTGAATTGATACTGTATAGTGTCAAATATAACCGTTGTTTTAGTAAAAAATAAAGATGTTATCGAGTAGGAGCAGTGGCGATTCACATTGCGTTAATTTGACCCTATAATATTTAACAGTATAGTGTTCAGGTGGGTTCATTATCTAAAACCTTTTCATTATCTAAAAATTATAAATTTTGGGTAAAATACATTTTAAAATTCTGCTCCTCGTATATGTATTAAATATTTTATTGAAACACAAAAAATAAATATTAGGTGTTGATCTTAATTCCTACCGTTTTTCGTCTCCTAAATTGATTTGTTTCGAAGGGAAATACCTTAATCAAAGTATTGTTAATAAAGTATTATTAATTAGTAATAAAGTAGAAAATGGAGAAAATTACTTTGATTAA
>NW_017296577.1:16590-17471 GCF_001594075.2 Trachymyrmex cornetzi | reverse complement strand
TTATTTAGTCTGACTTTTGATTATTTATTACCGCAATTAGCGTTAATGTGCTTATACATAATGCGTATGTTATAATTTTAATAAAAGATAGAACTAAGTTTTTTTAATTCAGATGCTTAGGCTCCAGATTTCATCGAGTCAATGAACGTTTACGTGCTTTATATTGTGATCAGTTCGAAAGTAGCGCAGATTACAGAAGACAAAACAGATCCATCTTTGTGCATCAGCGGATAACAGAAGCTAAAGATCACAATCAATATATGTGGATTATAATGTAATAATTGCCTAATAGAATTATTGTGTACACTCATGCATGCGAATGTATATATGTATATAGAATGTCTCAATCTAATTTTCACAACGACATATTTCAAAACGTATTAAAAAAATGTTATCTATGAAAGTGCAACTACATCAAGCGAGGCCTATTGTGATCACAATATTCTTTTCTAAATAGAGATACGATGAGAGACGCAATGAAAAAGATATAATATTCATCGGCGATTTTTAAAATGGACTTATATTTTTTTACGGAATATGATATTTCTATAATCATTCTACATGTAAAAGTATTAAGAAATATAAAGAACCAATAATTCACGAAATATTATAGATACATTTCTCTGGCACATAATTGACATGACACATTAAATATCTCGTAAACCTTTAATTTTTTGATAATCGTAATATGTTAATACTTTTATGAATAGAATAATGAGATAAATCTGGTGTAAAGATACCATATACTTATATTCTTGAGGCTTTCATGGGTGTTTCCTATATAACACGGAGAAAACCCGCGAAACACAAGATTGTCATACCATATACTTGTTTGTTTAACAGAATTATTTATTGTGCCTACGTATTTTTTGATGAAACTT
>NW_017296577.1:14748-16425 GCF_001594075.2 Trachymyrmex cornetzi | reverse complement strand
AACACATATTCTGCTTTCAAAACGAAATTAATATAAGAAAAAAGTAGCCAAGTTAGAATATCATAAAGCAGGGGAAAGATCGGTCCTTTAAGAAGGAAGTGGATTTTAAAGTCATCTGTATTACCGAGACACATATAATTTTTGTATATAACAATTACCTTTTTTTCTGTTACTTATTCGAAAATTCTTTTCTAGGATTAAACAATTGACATTAATACGTGTCTGCGAAGTAGAATCTTAATGCTAAGAACGACAAAAAATTTCGAAATTAAGATATTCTTTATCATTTCTTAGTCCAATATGGTGCTCCAGAGCTTACGTCGTAACAATATTTGCTTCATATAAAAGCTGTGCAATCTGTATTTATGAAATAGTAATTCACAGAATAGTCGTTTGCATGAAAAACCAAAGTGGATTTCTTAAAATTGGGCTTAGACGTCCAATTAGAACGTTATTGTTATACGAAAATTTACTAGTGCCAACATGTGCGTGAGATAATGATGTAGTAGAATGTAGTGATGGAAATGACTCATAAATCTTCGGTGTGCAAGTCGATGTACAACATGACTATTCGTCTTTACGATCCCCTTAAAATTATACGGTGGAAAAAAATTTAAATTTGAATAGTTGATTAAATGTAGAAGCAGAGAATTAACCCTTCCACCACACACCTCCTATTTCAATCATCCACCACACATGGGGTCTACTGGACCCCAATGGCCAGAGCGGCAGCAATTTTGACTATTTTAAATTGGCAAAATTCATGGATGTTCTTGAATGTATAAATAAAAAGGTAGAATAGTCGAAAAAAATTAAAAAAATTTTTAACATTGTTAAAAAACATAGGAAATGTGAAAGAAAAAATGGAAAAAATGACCTTTTCTACTTAAAAAATCATAAGTTTTTTATTTGCCTCTGCTTCTCACCTCATAAGCAACAAACGGGGATGCTCCCCGCGTGATCTGCTTCTAGTAGTGTCGAATAACCGATAGAGGGCCCCACAAGTCCCGTTTCAAATATTAAGGTGATCAAATCGAAACGCGAACCGGGACTGGGGTCCCTGGGACCCCGTGTGTGGTGGAAGGGTTAAGGATGTTTTATACTTATCTTAAAAATAAAAACAAAATTATGAAAAAATTACAGATTATTACCACAAATCACGTTTAAAAATAATACTACAGAAGTGATCGTTTACTATCTGGATCATAAGTTATTTTATTAAACAGTAGTATTTTTTAATCGCTGTTCTAATAAAAAAATATATGAAAATACAATATACGGAATGAATGATAAAAATCTCAATTTCTTAATAAAAGTGCATTATGTATTCAGGATTATTCATGTTGAGTTACATTGCGATGCATGAACTAGTTGTCCATTAAATAAACAAAATATTTATTTGTTCTATATCTTTGTAACAATAATCAATGAATCTCAATAAAACTTCGCATAAATTATTTTATGTGAATATTTAAAGTACTTATACAAGAGAAATGTAAACTTTTTTAAGAGAGAGAGATTAACAAAATTTTAATTTTTAAACTAATAATAATAACCATTAAAATAAATAATCTACACGAATGTGTTATTAAACAAAAAAAATCTTATTCACATAACTTTCAGATGTATATATTTTATTTGAAATGGAAATATGAAACATATTTCCAAATTTAATTT
>NW_017296577.1:11865-13600 GCF_001594075.2 Trachymyrmex cornetzi | reverse complement strand
CTGACTTATTACTGAGATGCTGATCGGTGGAAGTTCTCTGGGCCGGATGTGTGAGGTTGACGATGTTTCTTCAGCACTGACTCTAAATCTTTAAATCTCGCTGGCCAAGGAAGCGAGGTTGACAATTTTTCTCCCGCACTGCTTTTAATTTCTGGGCTTTAACGGATTGATTTCGAAAAGAAATGTGTTATTTAGCGGGTTGACTCCGGGAAAAGATTCTGTCTGTCTCCGTCTGTCTGTCTCCGCCTGTCTGTCTCTGTGTTAACTTCCGAAAAAAATTCTCTCTGAGGGCCGCGGAACTGCGGTTTATATATTGGTTTTCCCTTGATTGGTTGGGTTCTAATTTGGTGGTGGGACACTTTTCTGGCTTCTAGATTGGTAGAGATTGTGGGGGAGGAAAGGAGTCGGTTTTGTGTTAATGTCTTCATTTTACTATCTTCTTTAAATTATGGGAAAATGAACGAGCATCGATTAAGACGAGCGCACATGGACTGTCGGCACGGACCCGCCAAATACCTCCCCTGGATGTCGCGTGTCACTTTTATATTTTATGGTTGCGGACATCGTGAGAATCGTCCGCGACTTAGCTGTCAGAAAAATGTTTAGGCGTCAGTATCGGGCTTTCACTGACGTTAGTTATCATTTTTAATAGCGTTGTCCAAGGAGGATGTCATGGACGATTGCTCATTAGCTCCCTGCGTTTACCGATTTTAACTTTATTTTATGTGACGTTAATGAGGAGATGCTGAAGTCTTTGCTTTTAATTTTTCGTGAGAAAGGTTTTTATTACTTTTTAACTGTCTTACGCGTTGACAACTCCAGGTCTTCGTAAAGTGAGAAAGAGAAAAAAAGGCTGCGTGTGTCCGTTGGACGTAACACGTGTATGTCTCTTGGTTAATTATAACAATTACAATTCATTTACAGGCACGTCCATCTACAACTATGCCTTATATCACGCAAACTAAACAAAGTATTCAAAGTACAAATTTTAATACAGATGGTATGGTACTTTAAGGAAGCTTTAAGTATCTGTCATTTAATATATTATTTGTTTGGAGCTCATCGGAGTATATGGACATTTACTTCTGCAATCCTTTATTTAGAATCCTATTTTGAATTCGCTTTAATAACTATTTTATATCTCGCATTATGCTACATATGTCAAACTGTTTATAATAAGGTATATATTATAACAGAACAAAAGCATTAATAACTATTTATAACTAGAATAATAAGCACAAGCAACAATAAAATTACACATGTTAAAGTTTTATTTGAAATCTGATTCATTGAATGCAAAGTTTTCAGTTTTACTACTAACTTTGGTAATTATATACATTAACGGACACTACGTCAATGACCTTGACCTTGACAAATGTTGTCATCATTATCCTGAGTAACCTCCGACAGGTTTTAGGTGGCGGTCGATCTTCGTTAAAAAGTTATTAACAAAGAAAATTCAACTATAACACGAAAATTCCCTGCTTTAAAATATGTTTGATAGTCGTGCACTGTAAGGGACGCTGCGCCGTGCCGACGACGGCAACTTTGACATATGTTGTCAAACAGACAATTATGGAAGTCCAGCAACACTTTGCAGGGATGGAGGGGGGTGAAAGTCGAAGGTGTGAGTCGTGCGGCCTTTTGCAGGAGGGATGACGGTTAAGAGTCGAAGATGAAAGTCAAACGCCTCTTTGCAGGGTGAAGGGAGGTGAGAGTCGGAGGTAAGAGTCGC
>NW_017296577.1:11100-11583 GCF_001594075.2 Trachymyrmex cornetzi | reverse complement strand
TTAGTATATAATAACCTAACCATAATCAAATCATGTATCGAAAACCATGTACGCAGAGTAAAGCAGGAAAAAATTTTCTGTTCTAAGAACAAAAATTATACAAGAAAATATGAAAGTCGTGCGCCCCCAAGCAGGTGGGAAGGCGGAGTGGGAGTTACTTTTCGTGGAAAGTTGTAAAATATACTTTAAAGCAGAAAATTTCTGTCTTATGTGCTTGAAAAAGAATATTCTTCTTAAACTTTTTTTGTTAATAATTTTTTAACGAAAAACGATCGTTACCTAAAACCTGTAGGAGTTTTCTTAGGGCCATGACCTTGACAACATATGTCAAGGTCAAGGTCATCGGCACAGTGGCCGTTAACGTATATAATTAATCAAACTTTCGTTTTTTGTTGACATAATTTCAGATAAATGAGACGGTAGCAATTCTTCACGAATTGTCCAATTATAACCTTGATGAGGATTTACGTGAACAGGTAAATA
>NW_017296577.1:10228-11060 GCF_001594075.2 Trachymyrmex cornetzi | reverse complement strand
CTTAATTTTACTAGCGCTCAAAATCCGGATATCTACATAAATATCAATGAATGATTGTATACAAAATTGTATTATTACATAACAATTGTGTTATTCTTTTATATATTTTAGAATACTTGTACATTCTAACGCCGCAGGTAAGGATAAGCTAGAAAAGTTTCAAAAATTTTTATCATTTTATATAACAAAAGCGAGTTTTTGGAAGTTATTTCATACTATCAATATTCTACTATCATAGTGTATCATACTGTCAATATTCTACTATGGTACGATCTGTATCCTACTATCACACTATGAATATTGAGAAAAATAAGCTCAATACATTTTGGCATATAGAATTGAAAATAATTTATAAGGGTTTTGTAGTTGGTGTTGATATGTACAAATATCCTAAAAATACATGTAAAAGAATATAATATGTCACATTAATAAATTCATAGTGTTTTTTTTTATTATATTAATTTTTAGTTATTTATTTTTTAACCATTTCTATATGTCGACCTTGCTTCTACTCAATACCCGGTAAAATATTTTTCATGCATGAGTATGTATTAATATGTAAACATACATAAGCACGCATAAATATTCATAGAAATGTATAATTATATATGAAATATGTCCATACATGTTCATACATACTTCTTTCTTTTGTAAAATTACTTTTTAGTG
The DNA here is from genome assembly GCF_001594075.2 of Trachymyrmex cornetzi. Lineage (NCBI taxonomy): Eukaryota > Metazoa > Arthropoda > Insecta > Hymenoptera > Formicidae > Trachymyrmex > Trachymyrmex cornetzi. The sequence continues at coordinate 10,391 of NW_017296577.1, read as the reverse complement.
TAATAGAAATAATAATAGTTAAGTAAAAACGTAAAAAATAATTAAAGAGATAATTTTCGTATCGTTTATTTAAAAAAAAAAACAAATTTGGGAAAATATTTAAAAAATTGCTTATACACAATTATGCATAATTTTATATATGATTATACGTAAGTAATTTTTT